>NC_069500.1:795330301-795607692 GCF_027579735.1 Bombina bombina | reverse complement strand
GTAAATCTATTGTGGACAAGCATTACCAGTTTGTGGCTCTGCCGTTTGGCCTAGCTACAGCTCCAAGAATTTTTACAAAGGTTCTCGGTGCCCTTCTGTCTGTAATCAGAGAACAGGGTATTGTGGTATTTCCTTATTTGGACGATATCTTGGTACTTGCTCAGTCTTTACATTTAGCAGAATTTCATACGAATCGACTTGTGTTGTTTCTTCAAGATCATGGTTGGAGGATCAATTTACCAAAAAGTTCATTGATTCCTCAGACAAGGGTAACCTTTCTGGGTTTCCAGATAGATTCAGTGTCCATGACTCTGTCTTTAACAGACAAGAGACGTCTAAAACTGATTGCAGCTTGTCGAAACCTTCAGTCACAATCATTCCCTTCGGTAGCCTTATGCATGGAAATTCTAGGTCTTATGACTGCTGCATCGGACGCGATCCCCTTTGCTCGTTTTCACATGCGACCTCTTCAGCTTTGTATGCTGAATCAATGGTGCAAGGATTACACAAAGATATCTCAATTAATATCTTTAAAACCGATTGTTCGACACTCTCTAACGTGGTGGACAGATCACCATCGTTTAATTCAGGGGGCTTCTTTTGTGCTTCCGACCTGGACTGTAATTTCAACAGATGCAAGTCTCACAGGTTGGGGAGCTGTGTGGGGATCTCTGACGGCACAAGGAGTTTGGGAATCTCAGGAGGTGAGATTACCGATCAATATTTTGGAACTCCGTGCAATTTTCAGAGCTCTTCAGTTTTGGCCTCTTCTGAAGAGAGAATCGTTCATTTGTTTTCAGACAGACAATGTCACAACTCTGGCATACATCAATCATCAAGGAGGGACTCACAGTCCTCTGGCTATGAAAGAAGTATCTCGAATTTTGGTTTGGGCGGAATCCAGCTCCTGTCTAATCTCTGCGGTTCATATCCCAGGTGTAGACAATTGGGAAGCGGATTATCTCAGTCGCCAAACGTTGCATCCAGGCGAATGGTCTCTTCACCCAGAGGTATTTCTTCAGATTGTTCAAATGTGGGAACTTCCAGAAATAGATTTGATGGCGTCCCATCTAAACAAGAAACTTCCCAGGTATCTGTCCAGATCCCGGGATCCTCAGGCGGAAGCAGTGGATGCATTATCACTTCCTATAAGTATCATCCTGCCTATATCTTTCCGCCTCTAGTTCTTCTTCCAAGAGTAATCTCCAAGATTCTGAAGGAATGCTCGTTTGTTCTGCTGCTAGCTCCGGCATGGCCTCACAGGTTTTGGTATGCGGATCTTGTCCGAATGGCCTCTTGCCAACCGTGGACTCTTCCGTTAAAGGGACATTGTACCCAAATTTTTTCTTTCGTGATTCAGATTGAGCATGACATTTTAAGCATCTTTCTAATTTACTCCTTTTATCAAATTTTCTTCATTCTCTTGGTATCTTTATTTGAAATGCAAGAATGTAAGTTTAGATGCCGGCCCATTTTTGTTGAACAACCTGGGTTGTCCTTGCTGATTGGTGGATAAATTCATTCACCAATAAAAAGTGCTGTCCAGAGTACTGAACCCAAAACAAGCTTAGATTCCTTCTTTTTCAAATAAAGATAGCAAGAGAACAAATAAACATAGATGATAGGAGTAAATTAGAAAGTTGCTTAAAATTGCCTGCTCTATCTGAATTACAAAATAAAAATTTGGGGTACAGTGTCCCTTTAAGACCAGACCTTCTGTCATAAGGTCCTTTTTTCCATCAGGATCTGAAATCCTTAAATTTAAAGGTATGGAGATTGAACGCTTGATTCTTGGTCAAAGAGGTTTCTCTGACTCTGTGATTAATACTATGTTACAGGCTCGTAAATCTGTATCTAGAGAGATATATTATAGAGTCTGGAAGACTTATATTTCTTGGTGTATTTCTCATCATTTTTCTTGGCATTCTTTTAGAATACCGAGAATTTTACAGTTTCTTCAGGATGGTTTAGATAAAGGTTTGTCCGCAAGTTCCTTGAAAGGACAAATCTCTGCTATTTCTGTTCTTTTTCACAGAAAGATTGCTATTCTTCCTGATATTCATTGTTTTGTACAAGCTTTGGTTCGTATAAAACCTGTCATTAAGTCAATTTCTCCTCCTTGGAGTTTGAATTTGGTTCTGGGAGCTCTTCAATGAATGCATAGGTTCAAACGGAGGAGCTTGGACATTAAATTACTTTCTTGGAAAGTTTTGTTCCTTTTGGCCATCTCTTCTGCCAGAAGAGTTTCTGAATTATCTGCTCTTTCTTGTGAGTCTCCTTTTCTGATTTTTCATCAGGATAAGGCGGTGTTGCGAACTTCTTTTGAATTTTTACCTAAAGTTGTGAATTCCAACAACATTAGTAGAGAAATTGTGGTTCCTTCATTATGTCCTAATCCTAAGAATTCTAAGGAGAAATCGTTGCATTCTTTGGATGTTGTTAGAGCTTTGAAATATTATGTTGAAGCTACTAAATCTTTCCGAAAGACTTCTAGTCTATTTGTTATCTTTTCCGGTTCTAGAAAAGGCCAGAAAGCTTCTGCCATTTCTTTGGCATCTTGGTTGAAATCTTTAATTCATCTTGCCTATGTTGAGTCGGGTAAAACTCCGCCTCAGAGGATTACAGCTCATTCTACTAGGTCAATTTCTACTTCCTGGGCGTTTAGGAATGAAGCTTCGGTTGATCAGATTTGCAAAGCAGCAACTTGGTCCTCTTTGCATACTTTTACTAAATTCTACCATTTTGATGTATTTTCTTCTTCTGAAGCAGTTTTTGGTAGAAAAGTACTTCAGGCAGCGGTTTCAGTTTGAATCTTCTGCTTATGTTTTTCGTTAAACTTTATTTTGGGTGTGGATTATTTTCAGCAGGAATTGGCTGTCTTTATTTTATCCCTCCCTCTCTAGTGACTCTTGTGTGGAAAGATCCACATCTTGGGTAATCATTATCCCATACGTCACTAGCTCATGGACTCTTGCTAATTACATGAAAGAAAACATAATTTATGTAAGAACTTACCTGATAAATTCATTTCTTTCATATTAGCAAGAGTCCATGAGGCCCGCCCTTTTTTTGTGGTGGTTATGATTTTGTATAAAGCACAATTATTCCAATTCCTTATTTTATATGCTTTCGCACTTTTTTATCACCCCACTTCTTGGCTATTCGTTAAACTGAATTGTGGGTGTGGTGAGGGGTGTATTTATAGGCATTTTGAGGTTTGGGAAACTTTGCCCTTCCTGGTAGGAATGTATATCCCATACGTCACTAGCTCATGGACTCTTGCTAATATGAAAGAAATGAATTTATCAGGTAAGTTCTTACATAAATTATGTTTTCAGTCTCTGTATACTTTAACTAATAGCTGTTCTTGAAATAAACTGTTAACAAAAGTTTTTTTCTGCTCATTGGAATACCTGTTACTGTTAAAGATAAAGAGTCAGTAACGCTTTTGGGTCAGTGTCCCTCGATGGGTGCCTTTTTACTGGCGTCTCGCCTACGTCCTTAGATTGGCATGCGCCCGAATTTGCATGTAAATTTCTGAACGTTATGCAATATTGCACCGTATATCATTTGATTTTGTACAATAAAGTAAATAGTTTCCTTTTTAACAGTTTAAGTGACTGTAAAGGTAATTTTTATTAGGCATTACTGAGGGTGGACAGTTTGTTCCTTGGTGTGTATTTATTCTTTATGACTTAGGATGCAGCACACAACGATAGTGTTTCTTTTACGATATAAAAGGAATTGAAGCTCTTAACTTGGCTAATTCAGTTATACATTTTCTGATATTTTCTTACAGATGGCGGCTACGTTTCGGGGTTTTCCGTCTTAGCACACAGAGCCTTATGTTTGAAATCTTGGTCTGCGGATGTGTCATCTACAATCTAAGATTTCGGATATTCCTTACAAGTGAAGGACCCTGTTCGGGCCTGACTTGAAAGAGATTAATTGGGCGTTAATAGTCATTCCCTCCCTCGGGTTAAGAAATCCACTTTGAGAGGGCAGCAGTATGATTTTTGTGCCTTTCGGGGTACTCCCCCTTCTTCTAAGGAAGGTAACTATTCGCATGCCAAATCTACCTGGAGCACACCGGTCTTGGAACAAGGAAATACATGAAGCCGACTGCTGCTCGTTAGTTGGCATGGAGGGGTGGCCTCCGATCCGGGACCAGATCTAGTAGGGGATAGACTGTCTTTTTTTCATCCAGGCTTGGATAAGAGATATTCAGGATCCCTGGGAAATAGCGTCTAAGGGATACAAGCTGGAATTCAAAAATTCTTCCCCTAGAGGAAGGGTTTTTTCTTTTTCGCTAGTCTGTAGACCAGTTCTTACACTGTAAGACTCCTCTCCCTCATGGGAGTACTTTGTCCCGTTCCAATTTGGGAACAGGGACAGGGGTTTATTTAAATCTGTTTGTGGTTCCCAAAAGAAGAGGGAACTTTCGGACCTATCTTATATCTCAAGAGCCTCAAGGATGCATATCTCATGTTCATATCCACAAAGATTGTTACCAGTTCCTGAGGTTTGCCTTTCTGGACAAACATTTTCAGTTCGTGGCTCTACCTTTCGGTCTAGCCACGACACCCTGTATTTTCACATTGGTTCTGTGGGCTCTGCTGGCGGTTCTAAGACTGCGGGGCATTGCAGTGGCATCTTATCTGGATGATATTCTGATCCAGGTGTCGTTTTATCAGCCGGCAATGTTTCATACCGACATTGTTCTATCCTTCCTGAGGATTCATGGGTGGAAGGTAATTCTGGAAAAGAGTTTGCTAGTTCCACAGTCTAGGGTTCCTTTCCTGGGAACTCCCCAGGCCGAGCTTATAGCTGCCTTGGCAGTACCTTGGTCTTTCAGACTAGATTATGTGTCTCTTCCATTTGCTCTCCTTTCCCGGGGGATTGCTCGAGTCAAATGGGAGAGGGCTTCGGTGATCCTCTTCGCTCCTGTGTGGCCTCGCAGGAATTGGTATGACGATCTGGTGGACATGTCATCTCAGCCACCGTGGAAGCTTCCATTGGGGAAGGACCTCCTCATTCAGGGACCCTTCCACCATCCGAATCTAGTTTCTCTGCAGCTAACTGCTTGGAGATTGAACGCTTCATTTTATCTAAGCGAGGGTTTTCTGATCGGTCATAGATTTTGATCCAGGCACGTCAGCCTGTTACTAGTAGGATTTACCATAAATATGGCGTAAATATCTTTGTTGGTGCGAATCCAAGGGCTACTCATGTAGTAGGGTTAGGATTCCCTGGATTTGTCTTTTCTCCAAGTAGGATTGGAGATAGGGTTGTCAGCAAGTTCATTACGGGGACAGATTTCTGCCTTATCTATTTTGTTACACAAGCGTCTGGCAGATGTTCCAGATGCTTCAATCTTTTTGCCAGGCTCTGACTAGATTCAGGCCTGTGTTTGGTTCAATTGCTCCTCCTTGGGGTTTGAATTTAGTTCTTGAAGATTTTTTCAAATAATAATATTGCTCAGGAAATTGTTGTTCCTTTCTTGTGTCCTAATCCTTCTAAGAAGGAGCATCTGTTACATAATTTGGACGTAGTCCGTGCTTTGAAGTTCTACTTTCAAGCAACTAAAGACTAAGTCTTCTCAGTTTGTAATTTTCTTTTTGACTGCGGGGTATTATCCGCTTTGCATATGAGACTGCTGGATAGCAGCCTCCTGTAAGAGTTACGGCTCATTCCACTAGGCATGTGGCTTCCTCATGGGCATTCCAATATGAGGTTTCTGTAGAACAGCTTTGCATGGCTGTTCCTTGGTCTTCTCTCTTCTTTTTTCCAGATTTTATAAATTTGATACTTTTGCCTCAAATAAGGCTGTTTTTGGGAATCAAGTTCTTCAAGCAGTGATGCCTTCCGTTTGGGTTTCCTGTCTTGTCCCTCCCGTTTCATCCGTGTACTATAGCTTTGGTATTGTAGCCCACAAGTAAGGATGAAATCCGTGGACTCATCGTATCTTGAAAAGGAAAATTTATTTGTACCTGATAAATTTATTTTTCTATACGATGAGTCCACGGCCCGCCCTGTTCTGTGAGACAGGTTGTTACATTTTTGTTAACCTTAAGACACCTCTACTCCTTGGCTTTTCCTTTCTCTTCCTAACTTCAGTCAAATGACTGGGTTGGGAGGGAAGGGAGGAGCTATTTATACAGCTCTGCTGTGGAGCTCTTTGCCTCCTACTGCTGACCAGGAGGCGTAATCCCACAAGTAAGGATGAAATCCGTGGACTCAACGTATCGAAAAAGAAATAAATTTATCAGGTAAGAATAAATTTTCCTTTTCCATATATGGAAAGTGCTATCCAGGCCATAGCTTCAGCAAAATACACTTGTGCACATTCATGGTAGGGGGCAGTGTCACATGACACCTGACTAAAGCATTGCACAGTATAATGCTGAAGCTTTCACAAAGCATGTGACATTATCCCCATGGAAACAAGCAAGGTTCTTGGCAACAAATAGCTGTCCCTCTTCAACCCCCCCCCCCCCCCTTACTTGCTTAAGTAATTATCCTCGCGTGCACACTTTTTAAATGATACCACAAGGTTTTGAGCAGGCTACACTTGGCAATTTTGCAGAATTTTGTAAATGTTATTAAAATACTTATGGCTTTTTTTGTTTGTTTTTTTTTTACACTTTTTTTCTTTTTTTTCACACTGTTTTACTTCAGTTGACCCTTTTTATAATATGCACATACTCAAATGTTTAGTTTAACAAAATTACACATGGATAATGCATTCCCAGGAGGAAAATATCAGACTGTACACTTTAAATGCTGAAGGGCTGTGTTTTATTATGAGAAACTCCTATTTCTCCAACATAGGTGTGTCCGGTCCACGGCGTCATCCTTACTTGTGGGATATTCTCTTCCCCAACAGGAAATGGCAAAGAGCCCAGCAAAGCTGGTCACATGATCCCTCCTAGGCTCCGCCTACCCCAGTCATTCTCTTTGCCGTTGTACAGGCAACATCTCCACGGAGATGGCTTAGAGTTTTTTAGTGTTTAACTGTAGTTTTTATTATTCAATCAAGAGTTTGTTATTTTGAAATAGTGCTGGTATGTACTATTTACTCAGAAACAGAAAAGAGATGAAGATTTCTGTTTGTATGAGGAAAATGATTTTAGCAACCGTCACTAAAATCCATGGCTGTTCCACACAGGACTGTTGAGAGCAATTAACTTCAGTTGGGGGAACAGTGTGCAGTCTCTTGCTGCTTGAGGTATGACACATTCTAACAAGACGATGTAATGCTGGAAGCTGTCATTTTCCCTATGGGATCCGGTAAGCCATGTTTATTACGATCGTAAATAAGGGCTTCACAAGGGCTTATTAAGACTGTAGACTTTTTCTGGGCTAAATCGATTCATTATTAACACATATTTAGCCTTGAGGAATCATTTTATCTGGGTATTTTGATATAATAATATCGGCAGGCACTGTATTAGACACCTTATTCTTTAGGGGCTTTCCCAAAGCATAAGCAGAGTCTCATTTTCGCGCCGGTGTGGCGCACTTGTTTTTGAGAGGCATGGCATGCAGTCGCATGTGAGAGGAGCTCTGATACTTAGAAAAGACTTTCTGAAGGCGTCATTTGGTATCGTATTCCCCTTTGGGCTTGGTTGGGTCTCAGCAAAGCAGATACCAGGGACTGTAAAGGGGTCAAAGTTTAAAACGGCTCCGGTTCCGTTATTTTAAGGGTTAAAGCTTCCAAATTTGGTGTGCAATAATTTTAAGGCTTTAAGACACTGTGGTGAAAATTTGGTGAATTTTGAACAATTCCTTCATGTTATTTCGCAATTGCAGTAATAAAGTGTGTTCAGTTTAAAATTTAAAGTGACAGTAACGGTTTTATTTTAAAACGTTTTTTGTACTTTGTTATCAAGTTTATGCCTGTTTAACATGTCTGAACTACCAGATAGACTGTGTTCTGAATGTGGGGAAGCCAGAATTCCTATTCATTTAAATAAATGTGATTTATGTGATAATGACAATGATGCCCAAGATGATTCCTCAAGTGAGGGGAGTAAGCATGGTACTGCATCATTCCCTCCTTCGTCTACACGAGTCTTGCCCACTCAGGAGGCCCCTAGTACATCTAGCGCGCCAATACTCCTTACTATGCAACAATTAACGGCTGTAATGGATAATTCTGTCAAAAACATTTTAGCCAAAATGAACACTTATCAGCGTAAGCGCGGCTGCTCTGTTTTAGATACTGAAGAGCATGACGACGCTGATATTAATATTTCTGAAGGGCCCCTAACCCAGTCTGATGGGGCCAGGGAGGTTTTGTCTGAGGGAGAAATTACTGATTCAGGGAACATTTCTCAACAGGCTGAACCTGATGTGATTGCATTTAAATTTAAGTTGGAACATCTCCGCATTCTGCTTAAGGAGGTATTATCCACTCTGGATGATTGTGACAAGTTGGTCATCCCAGAGAAACTATGTAAAATGGACAAGTTCCTAGAGGTGCCGGGGCTCCCAGAAGCTTTTCCTATACCCAAGCGGGTGGCGGACATTGTTAATAAAGAATGGGAAAGGCCCGGTATTCCTTTCGTCCCTCCCCCCATATTTAAAAAATTGTTTCCTATGGTCGACCCCAGAAAGGACTTATGGCAGACAGTCCCCAAGGTCGAGGGAGCGGTTTCCACTTTAAACAAACGCACCACTATACCCATAGAGGATAGTTGTGCTTTCAAAGATCCTATGGATAAAAAATTAGAAGGTTTGCTTAAAAAGATGTTTGTTCAGCAAGGTTACCTTCTACAACCAATTTCATGCATTGTCCCTGTCGCTACAGCCGCATGTTTCTGGTTCGATGATCTGATAAAGGCGGTCGATAGTGATTCTCCTCCTTTTGAGGAGATTATGGACAGAATCAATGCTCTCAAATTGGCTAATTCTTTCACCCTAGACGCCACTTTGCAATTGGCTAGGTTAGCGGCTAAGAATTCTGGGTTTGCTATTGTGGCGCGCAGAGCGCTTTGGTTGAAATCTTGGTCGGCTGATGCGTCTTCCAAGAACAAGCTACTTAACATTCCTTTCAAGGGGAAAACGCTGTTTGGCCCTGACTTGAAAGAGATTATCTCTGATATCACTGGGGGTAAGGGCCACGCCCTTCCTCAGGATCGGCCTTTCAAGGCAAAAAATAAACCTAATTTTCGTCCCTTTCGTAGAAACGGACCAGCCCAAGGTGCTACGTCCTCTAAGCAAGAGGGTAATACTTCTCAAGCCAAGCCAGCTTGGAGACCAATGCAAGGCTGGAACAAGGGAAAGCAGGCCAAGAAACCTGCCACTGCTACCAAGACAGCATGAAATGTTGGCCCCCGATCCGGGACCGGATCTGGTGGGGGGCAGACTCTCTCTCTTCGCTCAGGCTTGGGCAAGAGATGTTCTGGATCCTTGGGCGCTAGAAATAGTCTCCCAAGGTTATCTTCTGGAATTCAAGGGACTTCCCCCAAGGGGGAGGTTCCACAGGTCTCAGTTGTCTTCAGACCACATAAAAAGACAGGCATTCTTACATTGTGTAGAAGACCTGTTAAAAATGGGAGTGATTCATCCTGTTCCATTAAGAGAACAAGGGATGGGGTTCTACTCCAATCTGTTCATAGTTCCCAAAAAAAGAGGGAACGTTCAGACCAATCTTAGATCTCAAGATCTTAAACAAGTTTCTCAAGGTTCCATCGTTCAAGATGGAAACCATTCGAACTATTCTTCCTTCCATCCAGGAAGGTCAATTCATGACCACGGTGGATTTAAAGGATGCGTATCTACATATTCCTATCCACAAGGAACATCATCGGTTCCTAAGGTTCGCATTCCTGGACAAACATTACCAGTTCGTGGCGCTTCCTTTCGGATTAGCCACTGCTCCAAGGATTTTCACAAAGATACTAGGGTCCCTTCTAGCTGTGCTAAGACCAAGGGGCATTGCTGTAGTACCTTACTTGGACGACATTCTGATTCAAGCGTCGTCCCTTCCTCAAGCAAAGGCTCACACGGACATTGTCCTGGCCTTTCTCAGATCTCACGGATGGAAAGTGAACGTGGAAAAGAGTTCTCTATCCCCGTCAACAAGGGTTCCCTTCTTGGGAACAATAATAGACTCCTTAGAAATGAGGATTTTTCTGACAGAGGCCAGAAAAACAAAACTTCTAGACTCTTGTCGGATACTTCATTCCGTTCCTCTTCCTTCCATAGCTCAGTGCATGGAAGTGATCGGGTTGATGGTAGCGGCAATGGACATAGTTCCTTTTGCGCGCATTCATCTAAGACCATTACAACTGTGCATGCTCAGTCAGTGGAATGGGGACTATACAGACTTGTCTCCGAAGATACAAGTAAATCAGAGGACCAGAGACTCACTCCGTTGGTGGCTGTCCCTGGACAACCTGTCACAAGGGATGACATTCCGCAGACCAGAGTGGGTCATTGTCACGACCGACGCCAGTCTGATGGGCTGGGGCGCGGTCTGGGGATCCCTGAAAGCTCAGGGTCTTTGGTCTCGGGAAGAATCTCTTCTACCGATAAATATTCTGGAACTGAGAGCGATATTCAATGCTCTCAAGGCTTGGCCTCAGCTAGCGAGGGCCAAGTTCATACGGTTTCAATCAGACAACATGACAACTGTTGCGTACATCAACCATCAGGGGGGAACAAGGAGTTCCCTAGCGATGGAAGAAGTGACCAAAATCATTCTATGGGCGGAGTCTCACTCCTGCCACCTGTCTGCTATCCACATCCCAGGAGTGGAAAATTGGGAAGCGGATTTTCTGAGTCGTCAGACATTGCATCCGGGGGAGTGGGAACTCCATCCGGAAATCTTTGCCCAAGTCACTCAGCTGTGGGGCATTCCAGACATGGATCTGATGGCCTCTCGTCAGAACTTCAAAGTTCCTTGCTACGGGTCCAGATCCAGGGATCCCAAGGCGGCTCTAGTGGATGCACTAGTAGCACCTTGGACCTTCAAACTAGCTTATGTGTTCCCGCCGTTTCCTCTCATCCCCAGGCTGGTAGCCAGGATCAATCAGGAGAGGGCGTCGGTGATCTTGATAGCTCCTGCGTGGCCACGCAGGACTTGGTATGCAGATCTGGTGAATATGTCATCGGCTCCACCTTGGAAGCTACCTTTGAGACGAGACCTTCTTGTTCAGGGTCCGTTCGAACATCCGAATCTGGTTTCACTCCAGCTGACTGCTTGGAGATTGAACGCTTGATTTTATCGAAGCGAGGGTTCTCAGATTCTGTTATCGATACTCTTGTTCAGGCCAGAAAGCCTGTAACTAGAAAGATTTACCACAAAATTTGGAAAAAATATATCTGTTGGTGTGAATCTAAAGGATTCCCTTGGGACAAGGTTAAGATTCCTAGGATTCTATCCTTCCTTCAAGAAGGATTGGAAAAAGGATTATCTGCAAGTTCCCTGAAGGGACAGATTTCTGCCTTGTCGGTGTTACACAAAAAACTGGCTGCTGTGCCAGATGTTCAAGCCTTTGTTCAGGCTCTGGTTAGAATTAAGCCTGTTTACAAACCTTTGACTCCTCCTTGGAGTCTCAATTTAGTTCTTTCAGTTCTTCAGGGGGTTCCGTTTGAACCCTTGCATTCCGTTGATATTAAGTTATTATTATTATCTTGGAAAGTTTTGTTTTTAGTTGCAATTTCTTCTGCCAGAAGAGTTTCAGAATTATCTGCTCTGCAGTGTTCTCCTCCTTATCTGGTGTTCCATGCAGATAAGGTGGTTTTACGTACTAAACCTGGTTTTCTTCCAAAAGTTGTTTCTAACAAAAACATTAACCAGGAGATTATCGTACCTTCTCTGTGTCCGAAACCAGTTTCAAAGAAGGAACGTTTGTTGCACAATTTGGATGTTGTTCGCGCTCTAAAATTCTATTTAGATGCTACAAAGGATTTTAGACAAACATCTTCCTTGTTTGTTGTTTATTCCGGTAAAAGGAGAGGTCAAAAAGCAACTTCTACCTCTCTCTCTTTTTGGATTAAAAGCATCATCAGATTGGCTTACGAGACTGCCGGACGGCAGCCTCCCGAAAGAATCACAGCTCATTCCACTAGGGCTGTGGCTTCCACATGGGCCTTCAAGAACGAGGCTTCTGTTGATCAGATATGTAGGGCAGCGACTTGGTCTTCACTGCACACTTTTACCAAATTTTACAAGTTTGATACTTTTGCTTCTTCTGAGGCTATTTTTGGGAGAAAGGTTTTGCAAGCCGTGGTGCCTTCCATTTAGGTGACCTGATTTGCTCCCTCCCTTCATCCGTGTCCTAAAGCTTTGGTATTGGTTCCCACAAGTAAGGATGACGCCGTGGACCGGACACACCTATGTTGGAGAAAACAGAATTTATGTTTACCTGATAAATTACTTTCTCCAACGGTGTGTCCGGTCCACGGCCCGCCCTGGTTTTTTTAATCAGGTCTGATAATTTATTTTCTTTAACTACAGTCACCACGGTACCATATGGTTTCTCCTAAGCAAATATTCCTCCTTAACGTCGGTCGAATGACTGGGGTAGGCGGAGCCTAGGAGGGATCATGTGACCAGCTTTGCTGGGCTCTTTGCCATTTCCTGTTGGGGAAGAGAATATCCCACAAGTAAGGATGACGCCGTGGACCGGACACACCGTTGGAGAAAGTAATTTATCAGGTAAACATAAATTCTGTTTTCTCCAACATTGGTGTGTCCGGTCCACGGCGTCATCCTTACTTGTGGGATATTCCCCTCCCCAACAGGAAATGGCAAAGAGTCCCAGCAAAGCCGGTCACATGATCCCTCCTAGGCTCCGCCCACCCCAGTCATTCTCTTTGCCGTTGTACAGGCAACATCTCAATGGAGATGGTTAAGAGTTTTTTTGGTGTTTAAATGTAGTTTTATTCTTCTATCAAGTGTTTGTTATTTTAAAATAGTGCTGGTATGTACTATTTACTCTGAAACAGAAAAGGATGAAGATTTCTGTTTGTAAGAGGAAGATGATTTTAGCAGACAGTTACTAAAATCGATTGCTGTTTCCACACAGGACTGTTGAGATGAAGTAACTTCAGTTGGGGAAACAGTTAGCAGACTTTTCTGCTTAAGGTATGACTGGCCATATTTCTAACAAGACCATGTAATGCTGGAAGGCTGTCATTTCCCCTCATGGGGACCGGTAAGCCATTTTCTTAGTTTAACATAAAAGAATAAAGGGCTTCAAAAAGGGCTTAAAAACTGGTAGACATTTTTCTGGGCTAAAACGATTGCTTTATTAGGCATATTATACAGATTCTAACTAATTTTTGGTGTTATAATCTTGGGGAAACGTTTAGGAAAACGGCAGGCACTGTGTTGGACACCTTTTTCAGTTGGGGGCCTTTCTAGTTATAGACAGAGCCTCATTTTCGCGCCAATAATGCGCAGTTGTTTTTGGAGAGCAAGGCATGCAGATGCATGTGTCAGGAGCTAAGAATCACTGAAAAAGCTTATAGAAGGCGTCTTGTGGTATCGTATTCCCCTCTGGGCTTGGTTGGGTCTCAGCAAAGCATATAGCTGGGACTGTATAGGGGTTAAATGTAAAACGGCTCCGGTTCCGTTAATTTAAGGGTTAAAGCTCTGACATTTGGTGTGCAATACTTTTAATGCTTTAAGACACTGTGGTGAAATTTTGGTGAATTTTGAACAATTCCTTCATACTTTTTCACATATTCAGTAATAAAGTGTTTTCAGTTTGAAATTTAAAGTGACAGTAACGGTTTTATTTTAAAACGTTTTTTGTGCTTTGTTGACAAGTTTAAGCCTGTTTAACATGTCTGTACCATCAGATAAGCTATGTTCTATATGTATGAAAGCCAATGTGTCTCCCCATTTAAATTTGTGATAATTGTGCCATAGTGTCCAAACAAAGTAAGGACAGTAATGCCACAGATAATGATATTGCCCAAGATGATTCCTCAAGTGAAGGGAGTAAACATGATACTACATCCCCTACTGTGTCTACACCAGTTATGCCCACACAGGAGGCCCCTAGTACATCTAGTGCGCCAATACTTATTACCATGCAACAATTAACGGCTGTAATGGATAACTCCATAGCAAATCTTATATCCAAAATGCCTACTTATCAGAGAAAGCGCGATTGCTCTGTTTTAAACACTGAAGAGCAAGAGGACGCTGATGATAACTGTTCTGACATACCCTCACACCAATCTCAAGGGGCCATGAGGGAGGTTTTGTCTGATGGAGAAATTTCAGATTCAGGAAAAATTTCTCATCAAGCTGAGCCTGATGTTGTGACATTTAAATTTAAATTAGAACATCTCCGCACACTGCTTAAGGAGGTGTTATCTACTCTGGATGATTGTGACAATTTGGTCATTCCAGAGAAATTATGTAAGATGGACAAGTTCCTAGAGGTTCCGGTGCCCCCCGACGCTTTTCCTATACCCAAGCGGGTGGCGGACATAGTAAATAAAGAGTGGGAAAGGCCCGGCATACCTTTTGTCCCCCCCCCTATATTTAAGAAATTATTTCCTATAGTCGACCCCAGAAAGGACTTATGGCAGACAGTCCCCAAGGTCGAGGGGGCGGTTTCTACTCTAAACAAACGCACTACTATTCCTATCGAAGATAGTTGTGCTTTCAAAGATCCTATGGATAAGAAATTAGAGGGTTTGCTTAAAAAGATTTTTGTACAGCAAGGTTACCTTCTACAACCAATTTCATGCATTGTTCCTGTCACTACGGCAGCGTGTTTCTGGTTCGAGGAACTAGAAAAATTGCTCAATAAAGAATCTTCGTATGAGGAGGTTATGGACAGAGTTCAAGCACTTAAATTGGCTAACTCTTTTGTTTTAGATGCTGCTTTGCAATTAGCTAGATTAGCGGCGAAAAATTCAGGGTTTGCTATCGTGGCGCGCAGAGCGCTTTGGCTAAAGTCTTGGTCAGCGGATGTGTCTTCCAAGACAAAATTGCTTAACATTCCTTTCAAAGGTAAAACATTATTTGGACCTGATTTGAAAGAGATTATTTCAGAAATCACTGGGGGATAGGGCCACGCCCTCCCACAGGATAGGTCTTTTAAGGCTAAAAATAAACCTAATTTTCGTCCCTTTCGCAGAAATGGACCAGCCTCTAATTCTACATCCTCTAAGCAAGAGGGTAATACTTCACAACCCAAACCAGCCTGGAAACCAATGCAAGGCTGGAACAAGGGTAAGCAGGCCAAGAAGCCTACCACTGCTACCAAATCAGCATGAAGGGATAGCCCCCGATCCGGGACCGGATCTGGTGGGGGGCAGACTTTCTCTCTTTGCTCAGGCTTGGGCAAGAGATGTTCAGGATCCTTGGGCGCTAGAAATAGTTTCTCAAGGTTATCTCCTGGAATTCAAGAAACTACCCCCAAGGGGAAGGTTCCACAGGTCTCAATTATCTTCAAACCAAATAAAAAGACAGGCATTCTTACATTGTGTAGAAGACCTGTTAAGGATGGGAGTGATTCATCCAGTTCCAATAAGAGAACAAGGGATGGGTTTTTATTCCAACCTGTTCATAGTTCCCAAAAAAGAGGGAACATTCAGACCAATTTTGGATCTCAAGATCCTAAACAAATTTCTCAGGGTACCATCGTTCAAAATGGAAACTATTCGAACGATCCTACCTACTATCCAGGAAAATCAATTTATGACTACCGTGGATTTAAAGGATGCATACCTACATATTCCTATCCACAAGGAACATCATCAGTTCCTAAGGTTCGCTTTTCTGGACAAGCATTACCAGTTTGTGGCACTTCCATTCGGATTAGCCACTGCTCCAAGGATTTTCACAAAGGTACTAGGGTCCCTTCTAGCGGTTCTAAGACCAAGGGGCATTGCAGTAGTACCTTACTTGGACAACATCCTGATTCAAGCGTCGTCTCTGTCAAAAGCAAAGGCTCATACGGACATCGTCCTAGCCTTTCTCAGATCTCACGGATGGAAGGTGAACAAAGAAAAAAGTTCTCTGTCCCCGTCAACAAGAGTTCCCTTCTTGGGAACAATAATAGATTCCTTAGAAATGAGGATTTTTCTGACAGAGGTCAGAAAATCAAAAATTCTAAGCTCTTGTCAAGTACTTCATTCTGTTCTTCGTCCTTCCATAGCGCAGTGCATGGAAGTAATAGGATTGATGGTTGCAACAATGGACATAGTTCCTTTTGCACGAATTCATCTAAGACCATTACAACTGTGCATGCTCAGACAGTGGAATGGGGATTATACAGACTTGTCTCCGACGATTCAAGTAGATCAAAAGACCAGAGATTTACTCAGTTGGTGGCTGACCCTGGACAATCTGTCACAGGGAATGAGCTTCCGCAGACCAGAGTGGGTCATTGTCACGACCGACGCCAGCCTGGTGGGCTGGGGCGCGGTCTGGGAACCCCTGAAAGCTCAGGGTCTATGGTCTCGGGAAGAATCTCTTCTCCCGATAAACATTCTGGAACTGAGAGCGATATTCAATGCTCTCAAAGCTTGGCCTCATCTAGCAAAGGCCAAATTCATAAGGTTTCAATCAGACAACATGACGACTGTTGCATATATCAATCATCAGGGGGGAACAAGGAGTTCCCTGGCGATGGAAGAAGTGACCAAAATAATTCAATGGGCGGAGGATCACTCCTGCCACTTGTCTGCGATCCACATCCCAGGAGTGGAAAATTGGGAAGCGGATTTTCTGAGTCGTCAGACATTCCATCCGGGGGAGTGGGAACTCCATCCGGAAATCTTTGCCCAAATAACTCAATTATGGGGCATTCCAGACATGGATCTGATGGCGTCTCGTCAGAACTTCAAGGTTCCTTGCTATGGGTCCAGATCCAGGGATCCCAAGGCGACTCTAGTAGATGCACTAGTAGCACCTTGGACCTTCAACCTAGCTTATGTATTCCCACCGTTTCCTCTCATTCCCAGGCTGGTAGCCAGGATCAATCAGGAGAGGGCTTCGGTGATCTTGATAGCTCCTGCGTGGCCACGCAGGACTTGGTATGCAGACCTGGTGAATATGTCATCGGCTCCACCATGGAAGCTACCTTTGAGACAGGACCTTCTTGTTCAAGGTCCATTCGAACATCCGAATCTGGTTTCCCTCCAGCTGACGGCTTGGAGATTGAACGCTTGATTTTATCAAAGCGTGGGTTTTCAGATTCTGTAATAGATACTCTGATTCAGGCTAGAAAGCCTGTAACTAGAAAAATTTACCATAAAATATGGAAAAAATATATCTGTTGGTGTGAATCCAAAGGATTGCCATGGAACAAGATAAAGATTCCTAAGATTCTATCCTTTCTACAAGAAGGTTTGGAGAAAGGATTATCTGCAAGTTCTCTAAAGGGACAGATTTCTGCTTTATCTGTCTTACTACACAAACGACTGGCAGCTATGCCAGATGTTCAAGCATTTGTTCAGGCTCTGGTTAGGATCAAGCCTGTTTACAGACCTTTGACTCCTCCCTGGAGTTTAAATCTAGTTCTTTCAGTTCTTCAAGGGGTTCCGTTTGAACCCTTACATTCCGTAGATATTAAGTTACTATCTTGGAAAGTTTTGTTTTTGGTTGCAATCTCTTCTGCCAGAAGAGTTTCAGAGTTATCTGCTCTGCAGTGTTCTCCTCCTTATCTGGTGTTCCATGCAGATAAGGTGGTTTTGCGTACTAAGCCTGGTTTTCTTCCAAAAGTTGTTTCTAACAAAAATATTAACCAGGAGATAGTTGTACCTTCTTTGTGTCCGAATCCAGTTTCAAAGAAGGAACGTTTGTTACACAATTTGGATGTAGTCCGTGCTCTAAAATTCTATTTAGAGGCTACTTAAGATTTCAGACAAACATCTTCCTTGTTTGTTGTTTATTCTGGTAAAAGGAGAGGTCAAAAAGCGACTTCTACCTCTCTTTCCTTTTGGCTTAAAAGCATTATCCGATTGGCTTATGAGACTGCCGGACGGCAGCCTCCTGAAAGAATCACAGCTCACTCCACTAGGGCTGTGGCTTCCACATGGGCATTCAAGAACGAGGTTTCTGTTGACCAGATATGTAAGGCAGCGACTTGGTCGTCACTGCATACTTTTGCCAAATTTTACAAATTTGATACTTTTGCTTCTTCGGAGGCTATTTTTGGGAGAAAGGTTTTGCAAGCCGTGGTGCCTTCCATTTAGGTGACCTGATTTGCTCCCTCCCTTCATCCGTGTCCTAAAGCTTTGGTATTGGTTCCCACAAGTAAGGATGACGCCGTGGACCGGACACACCAATGTTGGAGAAAACAGAATTTATGCTTACCTGATAAATTACTTTCTCCAACGGTGTGTCCGGTCCACGGCCCGCCCTGGTTTTTTAATCAGGTCTGATGAATTATTTTCTCTAACTACAGTCACCACGGTATCATATGGTTTCTCCTATATATATTTCCTCCTGTCCGTCGGTCGAATGACTGGGGTGGGCGGAGCCTAGGAGGGATCATGTGACCGGCTTTGCTGGGACTCTTTGCCATTTCCTGTTGGGGAGGGGAATATCCCACAAGTAAGGATGACGCCGTGGACCGGACACACCGTTGGAGAAAGTAATTTATCAGGTAAGCATAAATTCTGTTTTCTTTCCTAAGATATGTTGAGTCCATGACGTCATCAATTACTGTTGGGAATATCACTCCTGGCCAGCAGGAGGAGGCAAAGAGCACCACAGCCAAGCTGTTAAAGGGACACTAAACACAGTTTTTCTTTTTAAGACACGATGAGTCCACGGATCATCTTAATTACTAGTGGGATATTCACCTCCTGGTCAGCAGGAGGAGGCAAAGAGCACCACAGCAGAGCTGTTAAATAGCTCCTCCCTTCCCTCCCACTCCAGTCATTCTCTTTGCCTACGTTAGTGATAGGAAGTGGCAAAGTGAGGTGTTAGATTAGATTCTTCAATCAAGAGTTTATTATTTTTAAAGTAGTACAAGATTGTGCTGCTTTGTTCTAGGGTGTAGCCATAGTCCAGATCAGTCTCTTCAGTAGAGCTTTTGGTGGCTTTAGAGCAATGGGAACTTGTGGGACATAATTCTCACTGCGACTTCCATATTTATGCTGGCCTGTTTGCAAGAGTCTGAGAGAGGAATAATCAGATTCTTTGTGTTCCACAGGCCAATGTGAGGAAGAGGACCTCACAAGCCAGGTGAGCTGCCTTACTGCCAGGCAGAGTTCTCAGGTAAGTGCTAAATTTTATTTTCTGCTGAAAAATGACACAGAAAGATTTGTGTGTATATATATATATATATATATATATATATGTGTGTGTGTATATGTGTGTATGTATGTATATATGTATATATGTATATATATATATATATATATATATATATATATATATATATATATATATATATATATATATATATATATATATATATATATATATATTGGGCAGTTTCTGCAGGGAAGAGTGTTGTGCATGACATGTCCCTGCTCCCAACAGCTTACATTATTATGAATAGCAGCCGACAGGGAGGTTTACACTACTTCTTCAGCACGAGGATGTTATACATGATGGTACCTGTCCCTACTCCCATCGGCCTACATTAAGAATAGCAGCCGACAGGGAGGTTTACCCTACTTCCTCAGCATGAGGGTGTTATACATGATGGTACATGTCCCTGCTCCCAACGGCTTACATTATTAAGAATAGCAGCCGACAGGGAGGTTTACCCTATTTCCGTATGAAAGGGTTATGCATGGTGGTATAGGTCTCCGCTCCCACGGGCTTATATTACTAGGATTAGCAGCCGATTGGGAGGTTTATCCTAATTCAGCGTGTCAGTGTATAGGCATGATTGGTGCATGTTTTCGCTCCCTATGACTTTTTTATTATTGACATTAGCAGCCGACAGGGAGATTTACCCTACTTCTGAATGAAAGTGGTATTCAACTTTTCACCGCTCTCACGGCTTATATTACTTTACGAGCCGACTGGGAGGTTTGTTTTTCTTTAATGTCCATGGTGGGTGTTTCTCCCGGCGGCTCCATTTTTTTACAAATTAAGCCGCCCGGGAGGTTTAACTTGATACGCCCACGATGGGCGGAGCTACGATACGCGCCATTGTTTGCGCGCCTTTTGAACTAAGTACAGTTTAATCGGAACACCAGATGTCTTCTCTGCTGTGTTATGGCATTCAGCAGAGAGGCTTTTCACGCTGTATGAAAGTATGTTTCTAGTGGTCAGGATGCCTTCTCTGTTGCGCTATGTTATTCAACAGAGAGGCTTCACAAGCAGCACTATACAGTATTTTTAGTGGTCAGGGTGCCTTCTCTGCTGCGTTAAGGTCATACAGCAGAGAGGTTTCACAAATACGCAGTACTTAAGTGTTGATAGTACTCTGGATGCCTACTAATTGTTGGTGTCCATTCCAGTGGCAGACACTCCTCTAGGATTAGCTGAAGTCTAGGGATATCTGTATTATACGTTTAATAAAGCAGTGCATTTATCATTTAAAGGCACAGTACCATACATTTTTGATATTCAAATGGTGATGCCAGATGTTTCAAGGGGCCCTTTACCATATTATTTAATATATCATTTAAAGTCACAGTAATTGTTATGGTATTCGATTTTATTTGATAAAAAGCAAATAAGGATGTTATTTACACGTTGTATCTTTATACTAAGGTGGAACGTTCAAAGATTTTTCTGTTCTCCATGTATTAAGAGAAATCCTTTTTCAGAGTCAATATTGCCTCAGACGGCAAGAAGCATTCTGATGATGATCTATATTTTCTCCTCAAGTGTCCTACAGACTTAGCGTCCATTCAACCAGTGCCTTTTCTCTTCCTCCACGACTCCTCTTGGAGTTATCTTGCAAGACATCGCTTACCTCTTGTGCTTTTCGGGAGCGTTGTCAGTTTTTCCTAGGCTGCAGGGAGAACGCAAGGGGAAAACTAAACATTCTGTGAGCGAGTTGTCTGTCACAGTAGTTGCTATTTCAGAGGTCCCCTTTCAGATACCTGAGGAAGGGGATAATTCGGTAGCTTCTGAGGGAAAAATTTCACTGAAGAAGTATCTTCAGGTTTAAGCTAGTTCACTTCCGGCTATTTCTTAAGGAGGTTTTAGCCTTTTTGGAACGCCATCTCGGTCATTGTTAATTTCATGTGGTACTCAGATTGAGTTTTTGAGAGCATTACTAAGAAATGAGAGAGAAGGGATATACCCTTTTTATCTACATATACTATATAGACAGAGAAGTTCCCTTAGCGGACCTCTCAAGGAGTCTTGGCATCACACGCTATCCAGGAGTCTTCTTTATCTATAGAGGATAGTTGTTCGTTTTCAGGATCCTATGGATTATTGGGTAGTGGGTTTGCTCAAGAGGGCATCCCAGGTTGGTATTGCTACCTTTGGGGGGAGCATATTAGTTCTTTGTTGTCTGGTTCTATTTGGACAGACTCTTCCCTCAAAGAAATCCAGAATATCTAGAACCAGATATAGTAAAGAGGAGACCTCCCGTGCCTGGGAGTGATTCTTCCTGTTCAGATTCAGGAACAGAGTCTGAGACTTATTCCAATTTTAGATTTCAAGAGTCGAAACAGTACCATCCTAGATGGAAGCTCTTTGCTCCATTTTCCTTTGATCCGAGAGGGGCAACTTATGACAAGGCTTAAAGGACGTGTATTTGCATGTTCCTATCGCTGGGATCATCACAGGTTACCTACGGTTTGTTTCCTAGGCAGACACTTTCAGTTTGGTCCTTCCACAGCTCCCAGAATTGTTTCAGAGTTTCTGGGTTCGCTGTTGGTGGTGCTTCAGTTATGGGGCATTACATTGGCGCCCTTTCTGGACTTCATCCCGGTCCAGGCGTCATCCTTTCAATCGCAAGTAGTTTCTTGGTCCCTAATTCAAGGATATTCCTCTGGGGAACCATAATAGATTATATATCTAGATTTTTGATAGCTGTTTAGTCCGCTTCTCGGCCTTCAGTGGTTCAGTACATGGAGGTTCCCGGACTGATGGTAGCGGCATTGGACATCATCCCATTTACTCAGTTTCTTTTCAGACCTCTGCATTTTCTCATACTTTGATAAGGAACGGAGGTTAGGCCGTTTTGTCTCCTAGAATATTTACTGGAGCAGGAGACAAGGGATCCTCTTGAATGATTGTTCAGAGTCTGCTCTTCCTATAGACATTTTGGAACTGAGAGCGATCTTCAATGCTCTTCTGGCCTGGCTCCAGTTGGCCTTGGTCCAGTTTCTCAGATTCCAATCGGAACATGTCTCAGTGGTTTACCTCAACCATCAAGAGGGAACGAGGAGTTCCATAGCGCTGTCAGAGGTATCCAAGATTGTCCAGTGGGCGGAAGTCCACTCCTGCTGTCTGTCGACGTTCCTTCTTCCAGGGGTGGACTTGGAGACAGACTTCCTGAGCAGGCAGTCTTCTCGTCTGGGAGAATGGACACTCCATCTGGAAGGTTTTCCCAGTCTGATTTTAAGATGGGGTCAGCCAGAATGGTTTTCATGGTATCTCGTCAGAATGTCAGGTTTACGAGGTGTGGTTTGCGGTCAGGGGATCCTCAGCCGATAATCACCCTGGCGGTACCTTAGTCCTTCAGTTTTGCATACCTGTTTCCTCCGTTTGATCTTCTTCCTCGGGTTATTGTTCGAGTCAATCAGGACAGGATCTCTGTGATCTTCATTGCACCGACAGGACGTCGCAGGATTTGGTATGCAGATCTGGTGGACATGTTATCCTTTCCACCTAGGAGTCTTCAGTTGAGGAAGGACCATTTAATTCAAGGGCCTTTCTTTCATCGAAAGCTAGCTTCTCTGAAGCTGACTGCTTGGAGATTGAACGCTTAATCGTGCTCAAACAGGGTTTTTCAGAATCTCTCATAGAGACCATGATCCAGACTCTTAATCCTGTAACTAGAAAAATTATTTTTATCGGTTTGAATCCAAGGGCTACTCTTGGAGTAGATTTCGGATTCCTGGAACTTTGTCCTTTCTCCAAGGTTTGGAGAGAGGTTTTGTCGGCGAGTTCCCTAAGGGTTAGTCTCGGCTTTTTTTTTTTTTAAATACATTTTTATTGAGGTTTAATACATACAATAATCATTAGGCATTACTTTGCATGACATGTAAATACAGGAAAAAGAAATCATATAAATGGCACAAAAGACAGGAAAAAGCATTAACTAGCACAGAATCTTGATTTACAGTCAAGGCTAGAAAGGAATATAAATGTCATTTAGTAATGCAATGAAACAAACCAATGAGAACATTCCCAACCTCATGTTTTCTGTTATAGGGAGCTCCCCTTAGGATATAATAGCAAATTAAATATAACGTTTACCCCCAATGGATTATAGAGGCCACTCTTGGACCCCCAACACTATCAATGTGGCACAAAGGGGGATAATGGGGAGGAAAGAAAAATAAAAAAAAAAATAAAAAGATACTGGGTCACTCTTGGACCCAAAGTGTGGATTAGAATAGTGATGAACCAACATTTAAACATAGTGGATTGCTAAAACAAGTACCAGTTGCTATCAGGCCATAAGTAAGCTAGGTACTTATTGTTTCACAAGTAATTCTTATGACTAGATCGATATTATCGTCTAGTGGAAAGACATATTACCCAGGCAGTACGGCATACTCACAGTGAGTGCTATTATAAAACTAGTCACACAAATTTTACCCAAAAGGAGGGGAATTCTTAGCTGACCCCTATTGGGGGGCGCTCTATAATATAAGAGAGAGAGCTATAGATTAGAGTGTCTTTTGCCTTTTAAGGGTACATTTGCAGCAAATATCCTAGCTGTAACTGTTGAAATGTACTAGTGGAAAGTATAGTGAGCTAAATCTAGGTAATAAATAGGTGAACATGCTAGTAGCTAAATATAGACCTGAACATAAAAGCAAGCATTAGTAATAGACATTCAAAATTCTACTAAAAGGCCACCTTATCTGTGTCAGATATATTGAGCATACATTAAGCAGAACATAGGTGATAAATGTTCATGCAGTGTCTGAAAAGTTCTCGCATCTTAAAGCGTCGTTAGTCACAGTCCACTCATGAGAGCGAGTCCCAGTGCTGGATAGGGCAACCAAGGTAGCATAGATTTGGGTCACCCAGGGCAAAAGTCTAATATGAAGTGGGACTTAGTTATCTAGAGCTGACACATCATCCCTCAGGTTCATATACAGGCAGACCCAAGCCCCACACAATGAAAACAGAGGTGTACCTTTTCCTTTCCCCGTGTGCGCCCCGTGACAGAGTATGGACGCTACTGCATGGGATCATGTCCAAATGCCCCCAGGATCAAAAGTCCAGCAGGGGAAAGAAATGTGTATACTGGGCAATGGCTGGCAGAAAGTTCCCTGAGATTTACCCCATCTTGGCGGTCTGACCCTCAGTCTCGCTGTTTCCATAGACATGCGGCAATGTGCCGTGGGGGCTTTCACCAATGCGGCCCAAACTTCCAGGTTAGTGTAGGTCGGCTGAGTCTCAAATTGCTTCAGTGCCTCCGCCGACACTTTACATCCGTGATACCCATGGCGCACCTCGCTGATGTCCTCCACGCCGCAGGAGAGGTGAGTCATGTCCGAATACAGGGTTACAATTTTTACTTCCCCAATGACAGTGACTGTTCCTGCCTTAGCTGTCTGTCGCTGTCTGGAGGTTTGCGGTTGCATCTCGGTCACTACCGGGATGTCAGGTGGGTCTTTTATTGCTGCTAGGGGGGTTTTAATAGGAAGGCTTAGAAGTGGTATTGCCTTCTCCAGGGCTTGAACTTGAGATACCTGGTCTGTAGCGCTATGGCCAGGCCCCTGATAATCGGCGGCGTCTTCCACTTGCCCTGCAGGAGCTACTGATATGGTACGACAGTGAGCACTGCCAACCTGTCTGGCCAACACACGGAGGCTTTCACATTCAGTTGCCCAGGCCCGCTGTATCCTCATATGGTGGTTCTGTAGAAGCTTTGTCACGGCTGGAAGGATTATTTCGGCATCAGTCGCCATCTTTAGCCGGTATGCGCTGAACAAGGAGGCTCTAAGATTTCCTGCTAGTTAGCCTCAATAACAGTGATGGTACTATATAGTCATAAGGAATGTTGGTATTACAGGGAGAAAAAAAGAAAGTCAGTGTCTTTGAGATAGAAAAGATCAGCTTTAGCAGTTATGCAGTAAACAGCCGCCAACAGGGGGCTGCGCGACAGTGAATTCCCGTGTGGGAGTCACTGGGGGGTTTTGAGAAGGCCTCAGCCTTGAAATAGCTCCGGTAACAGTAGGTGCTGCACGATCCTAGGAAGGGAGGCATCAAATGAAAGATTAACTTTTCAAAGTCTTGCTTCCAACAATTTAAAGCCCAAATACTGGCTATATCTTTCAATATTCTGTAGTTTCAGCAGGAAGGTGTGAGCAGCAAACAGTTTTGCGTCCAGAGATGGCCGCCGCCCGGAAGTTCCCCCCTAGTCTCGGCTTTTTAATATTCAAACGTCTGGCGGATGGTTCAGATGTGCAGTTCTTTTGTCAGGTCTGTGTTCGAAACAGTTACTCCTACATGGAGTCTTCATTTAATTCTTAAGGTTCTTCAGGGGGCTCCGTTTGAGCCTATGCATTCCTTAGATAATAAGTCATTATCTTGGAAAGTTTTATTTCTTGTTGCTATTTCTTTTGCTGGGAGAGTGTCAGAGCTCTCGGCATTCCATTTGGAGTCTCTTTATCTTATTTCCATTCAGATAAGGTAGTTTTTACATACTAAATTAGGATTTCTTCCTAAGGTTGTAATGATCGGAATATTAATCAGGAGATTCTTGTACCTTCCTTGTGTCCTAATCTTTCTTTTCAGAAGGAAAGACTTTATTGCACAATTTTGACGTGGTCTGTGCTTTAGTTTTACCTGCAGACGACTAAGAACTGTTAATCTTCACAAAAGGGTTTTAGAAAACAGCACCTCAATACCTTTGGCTTGTGGGGCACGGAACCCAGGACCTGGTACCCCAAACAAACAAAAGATTGTTCCAGCCACCAACACTTTTAAAATAGGCCTTTATTCTTTCACATGGGGTCTAAGCAAAAAACTACTTTTAGTAGTTTTTTGCTTGGACCCCATGTGAAAGAATAAAGGTCTATTTTAAAAGTGTTGGTGGCTGGAACAATCTTTTGTTTGTTTGGACTAAGAACTGTTGTTAGTCTTCTTCTTTGTTTGTGGTTTTCTCAGGAAAACGCAAGGGTCAGAAAGCTACGGCTATTTTTCTTTTTTTGATTGAAGAGTACCATACGTTTTGCATATGAGACTGTTGGACAGCAGCCTCCCGAGAGGGTTACGGCTCATTCCACGAGAGCTGTTGCTTCCTTATGGGCGTTCAAAAAATGAAGCTTCCGAGGAACAGGTGTGCAAGGCTGCAACTTGGTCCTCTCTTCACACTTTTTCAAAGTTCTACAAATTTGGTATTTTTGCCTCGGCTGAGGCAGCTTTTGGGAGAAAGGTTCTTCAAGCAGTGGTGCCTTCCGTTTAGGTTCCCTGTCTTGTCCCTCCCGTATCATCTGTGTAGCTTGGGTATTAAATCCCATTAGTAATTAAGATGATCCGTGGACTCATGGTGTCTTAAAAAAGAAAAGAAAATTTATGCTTACCTGATAAATTTTATTTCTTTTTTGACACGATGAGTCCACAGCCTGCCCTGTGGTTTTTAGACAGGTTGTGAGTTATTGTAAATTAAAGACACCTCTGCACCTTGGCTTTTCCTTTCTCTTCCTAACTTCGGTCGAATAACTGGAGTGGGAGGGAAGGGAGGAGCTATTTAACAGCTCTGCTGTGGTGCTCTTTGCCTCCTCCTGCTGACCAGGAGGTGAATATCCCATTAGTAATTAAGATTATCCGTGGACTCATAGTGTCAAAAAAGAAATAAATTGATCAGGTAAGCATACATTTTCTTTTTTTCTTTAATGATTCAGATAGAGCATGCAATTTTAAGAAACTTTCTAATTTACTCCTATTATCAATTTTTCTTTCTTCTCTTGCTATCTTTATTTAAAAAGCAGGAATGTGATGCATAGGAGCCAGACCATTTTTAGTTGAGAACCTGGGTTATGCTTGATTATTGGTGGGTAATTGTCAGCCTCCAATAAGCAAGCGCTATCCATGGTGCTGAACCTAAAATGGGCTGGCTGCTAAGATTTAGATTCATGATTTTCAAATAAAGATAGCAAGAGAACGAAGAAAAATTGATAATAGGAGTAAATTAGAAAGTTGCTTAAAATTGCATGCTCAATCTAAATCGTAAAATAAAAAATGTGAGTTCAGTCTCCCTTTAAGTATTACTTCCCTGCCCACAAACCCCAGTCATTCTCTTTGCCTTCTTCTTCAATTGAGGAGGTGAAGTTTTGGTGTCTGAATAAAATTGATTTTTCGCTACAAGCAAGATTTTTGGGTCTAGCCGTACTCCATGTTAGTCTCTTCAATAGGGCAGTGGTGGCTTTAAAGCAGTTAGGAAAACGCAGTGAGGCCCACCTCACAAGCTCCTAACATGTTGCTGCCCTTGTATAGAAAGCCAGAGTAGGTTTACTCTTTTCTTTCCTTTTTCCATAGGTCTCTGTAAGGAGTGGCATCCTTCCATACCATGTAAGCTGTCCTCCTGCCGGACAGCTAGATGTGCAGGTAAGTGCCTTTTGCCTTCTTGGGTTAGGAGGCTGGCACTGAAAGGGTTAAAGACTCTCTGCACTTAATATGGGACACAAAATCCTTAATGGAGGATATTTCTGGCAGTGGGCAGGCACTACATGGCTTGTGATTTGAGAGGCATAGGGGTTAATCTCCTTCAAGGCAAGGAAGGAGGTATCTCTATTGGGGGCTCAGATTTAAATTTATCACTTATTTTTAAAACAAGAACTCTTTATTTAAACATTAGGGGTTAACCCTACTCTAATTCTCATGTTTCTCAGAGTAATAGCGGTGACTATTAGGATATTAGGAGAGGATGAAGTGATATGTAACAAACTGCGCTTCATCCCCATGCCGTTCTTTTCATGGCCCGCCTCTTTTTCCTCAGAAGCGGAGCGGTGCCATTTTAGGCTCTTGTTGAGTCAGTGTCTGTAACTCCGCCTTGTTCTTCGGCAGGGAACGGAGCGGCATTCTTGGTATGCCTGTCACTGGGTCTTCAGAGAGAGACCGCCCTGATAGAATCGCCATTTTAGAAAACGCATGGCTTGAAGAATGTTATTTGATAAGAATGTGTTTTTGGTGGAAAAATTATTTTTAAATATAGATATATTTTAGTGTGTGTGTGTGCATACAATATTAAAAAGTCTAGTGAGCTAAGAGGGCGAATATTTATAAATCCTCAAGTTAGGTTTTATAAATAAGGTTCTTTCCACTGTAGTTTAGTGTAAGCAAATCCAGTCTAGGATATACTGTTCCTAGAAATTAATGATTATGACTCTTGAGGACCAAATAGACATTTTTGTCCCTCATATTTAGAATGTATCCTTTCATAATAAAGATTCTTTTTATTGAGCCTCATGTCTCTCAGGACAAATTTTATAAAAAAAAATATTTCTGTGTACTTCAGTGCTGCTTGAATAGCATTGTGGCTAAGCAGTTTAGTAACAGAGTTGCTGGTTTGATTCACTATACTGGTAGGGCGCAAATATACAAGCTATTGAATGTACAGATAGGTTGTTGCCCTCGGAGCCTCTTGTCTCCCAGGATGATGCTGTTCAGGTTATACCACAGCTTTCTCCTTAAACGTCCCAAGCCTCTATTGTGTCAAATACAGTGCCCTGCTGTTCCTCTCAATCTCTTGAAGTAGTGTATTTGCCTGCAGATTTTGCAGCTCAGGTATCCTCTGCGCTATCTGTAGCTTTATCTGTTTTTCTTTCCCTACAGGGAATAGGCAAGAGGACATTTTAAAGATTCAGATAGTAAGGTTTCCGCTACACAGTTTGCACTCTCTCCTAAGGCTGGTGAGGAGAATTCACCGGTAGCTTCTGAGGGTGAAATTTCAGATTCGGACAGTATATTTCCTTCATCTGATGCTGAAGAGGTCTCCTTCAGATGTATGCTTTAACCCCTAGTGTACTGTTAAAGGAGGTTTTAGCTACGTGGACGATAACGATACCCCTGTCGTTGTCAACCCTTGGAAGTTTTCTATCTTTTCTATGATGTTCCTTCCTATGAGGAAGTGTTTCTAGACGTGCTATGGAATTTTCTCAGGAATAGGAGAACCCAAGGATACCTTTCTCCCTGTCTTCAGTCTTTTTTTAAAGGATTTTTCTGTCACTGACTCCATTAAAATGCACGGTACCTTGAGTAGTAGGGAGCATTTCTACTATGGCTCAGAGAACTTCGATCCCTATGGAGGATAGCTGTTCCTTTAAGGATCCATGGATAAGAAGCTGGAGGTTTATTTGATGATCTAGAGCGATGCCTTGTCTAATCTGACTTGCTGTGCTAGCCGCGGGGTGTTGTGGCTGAAATCTTGGTCAGCTGAGACACCTACCTGTGACTTAGTGGTACAGCCTAGGCTTTATAACTCTGCAGATGCAGGTTCAATATCCAATGTGACCAAGCCATGTGACAGCCGTGGCCATATTTGGAATATATTTTATCTTTCCTCCAAGTCCAATCTTCTTGCGCTGCCTTACAAGGGTGAGACCTTGTTTGGACCTGGTCTGGAAGAATTAACCTCTGAATTTACGGGTGGAAAAAGGTATTTTCTACCATACGTCAAGAGGAATAGACTAATGGAAAGTCTTCCTTTCCCTCTTACTGCAGGGATAGTCCAGTTTTTTTGGAATCCCAACCAGTCTTGGTCCAGGGGGTAGCAATCTAAGATTTTCTCCCTTGGGCAGATTTCTTCTTTCTAGAGTATCTGCAGTCCAGGTATGAGAGGCATTCTTGAACTGTGTTCAGGATCTTCTTCTCTGGGAGTGATAGTTCCAGTAAGGTAACGGGGTCTAGGTATTTATCTCAAGTTTTTCAGAGTACAGTCCTTCAAAGTAGTAGCTATTCTTCTTTTGGTTCAAGGGGTCTGTTCATGACGAACATGGACCTTAAGGATGTGTATCTTCTTGTTCCCATTAGCCGGAACCTTCTCAAGTTATGAGATTCACCATCCTAGAAAGATTCTTTCAGGTCTTGGGGAATTACAGGGGTTCCCTCCTGGACAATATATATATATATATATGGTTCAGGTGTCATCCTTCCTTCGAACAAACTTTTCAAGAGATTGTTTTTTCTTCCTTTTACCTCTCTAAAGTCTACTGTTCGGCCAACATCAAGCTCTAGTGGTCTGGTAGATAGCTTAGCCATCTTCTTACCAGAGGGTTGTGAGTTTGAATCCAGCTGATTTTCCCTTTTCAGTGGCTCAAGGATATGGAGGTAATTGGTCTGATGGTTCCATGGACGTCCTCCCTTTACTCGAGTCCATTTGAGAGCTCTGCGGTCATGCATGCTCAGTCAATGGTGGGGTAACCACTCTGATCTCTCTGAGGATAGATCTAGTTCAGCTTTAAGAGACTCTTTCCGTGTTGGTTTTCTAATGAGTATCTGTCTCAAGGCACATACTTCCAGAGACTTTCCTGGTTGATTGTGACCACGGACCCCAGCCTGCTGGGCTGAGGAGCAGTCTGGAACTCATTAAAGGCGCATGGACTTTGGATTCAAGAGGAGTCTGCTTTCCCCATCAACATCTTGGAGTTGAGAGCGATTTTCAATGCTCTGAGGGCTTGTCTTCAGTTGTCCTTAGTCCAGTTTATCAGTCTATTTCCACACTGCCCTAAATGCACCTGATCCCATCTGATAGCGGAAGTTAAGCAGGGCCAGGCCTGGTCACTACCTGGATGCTAGACCGCCTGGGAACACCTGGTGCGGAATGTGTTTTTAAAGGTTCCAGTCGGACAATATCACCTCAGTGACTTACATCAACCGCCTGGGAGGAACTCGGGGTTCCTTAGCCATGAAGGAGGTGGCTTGGTTTGTTTAGTGGGCGAAAGCTCACAATTGCTGTCTGTCTGCCATCCACATTCTAGGAGTGGTCAACTGGGAAGTGGACTTCCTGAGCAGACAGACTTTTTCATCCCGGGGAGTGGGCTTTCCATCCAGAGGTGTTCCCCAGGTTAACCCTCAAATGGAGGGTGCTGGAGTTGGATCTGATGGCGTCTCGGCAGAACGCCAAGCTTCAAATGTACGGTTTCAAGGTCGAGATCCGTAGGCTGTCTTGGTAGTTGCTCTGGTGTTTCCTTGGGATTTTAGTCTAGCATACCTGTTTTCTCTGTTTTACTTCAAGTCATTGCTCCTATCAAACAGGATAGAGCTTTGGTAATTCTAATAGCTCCTGCGTGACCTCTCAGGACCTGGTATGCAAACCCAGTGATGTCATCTCTTCCACCTTGGAGGTTGCCTCTGAGGAAGGACCTTCTAAGAAAACAAGAGGTGGCAGCACAACAGCTTTATTTCATAGCCGAATGTTGTGACCCCAATAAAACTGTTGTGCTGTCACCTCTTCTTGTTTTTTTTTAATCGCTTATTGGTAATTGAGTAGCTCACCATTGTGGCCTGCACACTGCTGGAGTGCTGTACCTATCTTTGTGGAAGGACCTTCTAACACAGGGTCCATTCCTTCATACAAAATCTTTATCTGAAGCCGATTGCTTGGAGATTGAACGTAATCCTGTTTCTAGAAAGATTTACCATAAGGTATGGCGTATATACCTTTATTGGTGTGAATCCAAGTGCTACTCTTGGAGTAGGCTCAGGATTCCTAGAATTCTGTCTTCTCTAGGAAGGTCTGGAGAAGGGTTTGTCAGTCAGTACTCTGATAAGTCAGATTTCTGCACTATCTATTTTGTTTCATAAGCGTCTGGCAGATGTGCCAGATGTTCAATCTTTTTGCCAGGCCCAGGTCAGAATCCGGCCTGTGTTTAAGTCTGTTGCTCATCCTTGGAGTCTCTACCTTGTTCTTAAAGTTTGGCAGCAGGCCCTGTTTGAGCCATTGCATTCCATTGATATTAAGTTATCTTGGAAGGTTTTGTTTCCTTTTGCTACCTCTTCTGCTCTGAGAGTTTCGGAACTCTCGGCTTTGAAGTGTGATTCACCTTATCTTATATGCTGATAAGGCGGTTATTCGTACTAAGTTAGGTTTTCTTCCTAAAGTGGTTTCAGATAGAAATATTAATCAGGAAATTGTTGTTCCTCATGTCCTAATCCTCCTCCTCATAAGGAACGTTTGTTGCACAACTCGGACGTTGTGCGTGCTCTGACATTCTTCCTACAGGCGACTAAGGATTTTTGCCTGTCCTCTGCCCTTTTTGTTTGTTTCTCAGGAAAGCGTAAGGGTCAGAAAGCTACTACTATTTCTCTTTGGTTAAGAAGTATAATTAGTTTGGTTTATGAGACTGCTGGTCGGCAGCCTCCTGGGAGAATTACAGCTCATTACACGAGGGCTGTCTCCTTTTCTTGGGCCTTAAAAAATGAATCTTCAGTGGAACAAATTTGCAAGGCTGCAACTTGGTCTTCTCTGCATAATTTTTCAGAATTTTGCAAATTTGATACTTTTTGCCTTGGCTGAGGCTTCTTTTGTGAGAGAGGTTCTTCAAGCAGTGGTGCCTTCTGTTTAGGTCTGCCTGTCTTGGTCTCCCTCCCTAGTCATCTGTGTTATCTAGCTTGGGTATTGGTTCCCAACAGTAATTGATGACCTTGTGGACTCACCATGTCTTAGGAAAGAAAACATAATTTATGCTTACCTGATAAATGTATTTTCGGATATGGTGAGTCCTCGACCCCTCCCTTTATTTTAAAACGGTTATTTTTTACTAAACCTCAGGCACCTCTACACCTTTGTACTACTTCTTTTTACATTTTCCTTCGGTCGAATGAGTGGGGTTTGTGGGAAGGAAAGTGATACTTAACAGCTTGGCTGTGGTGCTCTTTGCCGCCTCCTGCTGGCCAGGAGTTATATTCTCAACAGTAATTTAAAATTGTGGACTCATCATATCTGGAAATAAATTTATCAGGTAAGCATACATAACTAAGCCTATGTCTTTTAATACTCAGAGTAAAATCTGAAGTTTTGTAAGTGCTGGCTGAAAAATTTGGTACCTTTGTAGTTATTTTCCTGGATAAAATTAATCCTATGGTTTACTTTAAAGACTACACAGTCTCTCTAAGTCAGCCCAGTTGCTGCAATACACCTTCTTTTGCTGCTTTGTTGGCACGCATTTAATGTTGTGACATATCTCTTAGGTTTTTTCTCCAACATAGGTGTGTCCGGTCCACGGCGTCATCCTTACTTGTGGGATATTCTCTTCCCCAACAGGAAATGGCAAAGAGCCCAGCAAAGCTGGTCACATGATCCCTCCTAGGCTCCGCCTACCCCAGTCATTCTCTTTGCCGTTGTACAGGCAACATCTCCACGGAGATGGCTTAGAGTTTTTTAGTGTTTAACTGTAGTTTTTATTATTCAATCAAGAGTTTGTTATTTTGAAATAGTGCTGGTATGTACTATTTACTCAGAAACAGAAAAGAGATGAAGATTTCTGTTTGTATGAGGAAAATGATTTTAGCAACCGTCACTAAAATCCATGGCTGTTCCACACAGGACTGTTGAGAGCAATTAACTTCAGTTGGGGGAACAGTGTGCAGTCTCTTGCTGCTTGAGGTATGACACATTCTAACAAGACGATGTAATGCTGGAAGCTGTCATTTTCCCTATGGGATCCGGTAAGCCATGTTTATTACGATCGTAAATAAGGGCTTCACAAGGGCTTATTAAAACTGTAGACCTTTTCTGGGCTAAATCGATTCATTATTAACACATATTTAGCCTTGAGGAATCATTTTATCTGGGTATTTTGATATAATATCGGCAGGCACTGTTTTAGACACCTTATTCTTTAGGGGCTTTCCCAAAGCATAAGCAGAGCCTCATTTTCGCGCCGGTGTGGCGCACTTGTTTTTGAGAGGCATGGCATGCAGTCGCATGTGAGAGGAGCTCTGATACTTAGAAAAGACTTTCTGAAGGCGTCATTTGGTATCGTATTCCCCTTTGGGCTTGGTTGGGTCTCAGCAAAGCTGATACCAGGGACTGTAAAGGGGTTAAAGTTCAAAACGGCTCCGGTTCCGTTATTTTAAGGGTTAAAGCTTCCAAATTTGGTGTGCAATACTTTTAAGGCTTTAAGACACTGTGGTGAAAATTTGGTGAATTTTGAACAATTCCTTCATGTTTTTTCGCAATTGCAGTAATAATGTGTGTTCAGTTTAAAATTTAAAGTGACAGTAACGGTTTTATTTTAAAACGTTTTTTGTACTTTGTTATCAAGTGTATGCCTGTTTAACATGTCTGAACTACCAGATAGACTGTGTTCTGAATGTGGGGAAGCCAGAATTCCTATTCATTTAAATAAATGTGATTTATGTGATAATGATAATGATGCCCAAGATGATTCCTCAAGTGAGGGGAGTAAGCATGGTACTGCATCATTCCCTCCTTCGTCTACACGAGTCTTGCCCACTCAGGAGGCCCCTAGTACATCTAGCGCGCCAATACTCCTTACTATGCAACAATTAACGGCTGTAATGGATAATTCTGTCAAAAACATTTTAGCCAAAATGAACACTTATCAGCGTAAGCGCGGCTGCTCTGTTTTAGATACTGAAGAGCATGACGACGCTGATAATAATATTTCTGAAGGGCCCCTAACCCAGTCTGATGGGGCCAGGGAGGTTTTGTCTGAGGGAGAAATTACTGATTCAGGGAACATTTCTCAACAGGCTGAACCTGATGTGATTGCATTTAAATTTAAGTTGGAACATCTCCGCATTCTGCTTAAGGAGGTACTATCCACTCTGGATGATTGTGACAAGTTGGTCATCCCAGAGAAACTTTGTAAAATGGACAAGTTCCTAGAGGTGCCGGGGCTCCCAGAGGCTTTTCCTATACCCAAGCGGGTGGCGGACATTGTTAATAAAGAATGGGAAAGGCCCGGTATTCCTTTCGTCCCTCCCCCCATATTTAAAAAATTGTTTCCTATGGTCGACCCCAGAAAGGACTTATGGCAGACAGTCCCCAAGGTCGAGGGAGCGGTTTCCACTTTAAACAAACGCACCACTATACCCATAGAGGATAGTTGTGCTTTCAAAGATCCTATGGATAAAAAATTAGAAGGTTTGCTTAAAAAGATGTTTGTTCAGCAAGGTTACCTTCTACAACCAATTTCATGCATTGTCCCTGTCGCTACAGCCGCATGCTTCTGGTTCGATGATCTGATAAGAGCGGTCGATAGTGATTCTCCTCCTTTGGAGGAGATTATGGACAGAATCAATGCTCTCAAATTGGCTAATTCTTTCACCCTAGACGCCACTTTGCAATTGGCTAGGTTAGCGGCTAAGAATTCTGGGTTTGCTATTGTGGCGCGCAGAGCGCTTTGGTTGAAATCTTGGTCGGCTGATGCGTCTTCCAAGAACAAGCTACTTAACATTCCTTTCAAGGGGAAAACGCTGTTTGGCCCTGACTTGAAAGAGATTATCTCTGATATCACTGGGGGTAAGGGCCACGCCCTTCCTCAGGATCGGCCTTTCAAGGCAAAAAATAAACCTAATTTTCGTCCCTTTCGTAGAAACGGACCAGCCCAAGGTGCTACGTCCTCTAAGCAAGAGGGTAATACTTCTCAAGCCAAGCCAGCTTGGAGACCAATGCAAGGCTGGAACAAGGGAAAGCAGGCCAAGAAACCTGCCACTGCTACCAAGACAGCATGAAATGTTGGCCCCCGATCCGGGACCGGATCTGGTGGGGGGCAGACTCTCTCTCTTCGCTCAGGCTTGGGCAAGAGATGTTCTGGATCCTTGGGCGCTAGAAATAGTCTACCAAGGTTATCTTCTGGAATTCAAGGGACTTCCCCCAAGGGGGAGGTTCCACAGGTCTCAGTTGTCTTCAGACCACATAAAAAGACAGGCATTCTTACATTGTGTAGAAGACCTGTTAAAAATGGGAGTGATTCATCCTGTTCCATTAAGAGAACAAGGGATGGGGTTCTACTCCAATCTGTTCATAGTTCCCAAAAAAGAGGGAACGTTCAGACCAATCTTAGATCTCAAGATCTTAAACAAGTTTCTCAAGGTTCCATCGTTCAAGATGGAAACCATTCGAACTATTCTTCCTTCCATCCAGGAAGGTCAATTCATGACCACGGTGGATTTAAAGGATGCGTATCTACATATTCCTATCCACAAGGAACATCATCGGTTCCTAAGGTTCGCATTCCTGGACAAACATTACCAGTTCGTGGCGCTTCCTTTCGGATTAGCCACTGCTCCAAGGATTTTCACAAAGGTACTGGGGTCCCTTCTAGCTGTGCTAAGACCAAGGGGCATTGCTGTAGTACCTTACTTGGACGACATTCTGATTCAAGCGTCGTCCCTTCCTCAAACAAAGGCTCACACGGACATTGTCCTGGCCTTTCTCAGATCTCACGGGTGGAAAGTGAACGTGGAAAAGAGTTCTCTATCCCCGTCAACAAGGGTTCCCTTCTTGGGAACAATAATAGACTCCTTAGAAATGAGGATTTTTCTGACAGAGGCCAGAAAAACAAAGCTTCTAGACTCTTGTCGGATACTTCATTCCGTTCCTCTTCCTTCCATAGCTCAGTGCATGGAAGTGATCGGGTTGATGGTAGCGGCAATGGACATAGTTCCTTTTGCGCGCATTCATCTAAGACCATTACAACTGTGCATGCTCAGTCAGTGGAATGGGGACTATACAGACTTGTCTCCGAAGATACAAGTAAATCAGAGGACCAGGGACTCACTCCGTTGGTGGCTGTCCCTGGACAACCTGTCACAAGGGATGACATTCCGCAGACCAGAGTGGGTCATTGTCACGACCGACGCCAGTCTGATGGGCTGGGGCGCGGTCTGGGGATCCCTGAAAGCTCAGGGTCTTTGGTCTCGGGAAGAATCTCTTCTACCGATAAATATTCTGGAACTGAGAGCGATATTCAATGCTCTCAAGGCTTGGCCTCAGCTAGCGAGGGCCAAGTTCATACGGTTTCAATCAGACAACATGACAACTGTTGCGTACATCAACCATCAGGGGGGAACAAGGAGTTCCCTAGCGATGGAAGAAGTGACCAAAATCATTCTATGGGCGGAGTCTCACTCCTGCCACCTGTCTGCTATCCACATCCCAGGAGTGGAAAATTGGGAAGCGGATTTTCTGAGTCGTCAGACATTGCATCCGGGGGAGTGGGAACTCCATCCGGAAATCTTTGCCCAAGTCACTCAGCTGTGGGGCATTCCAGACATGGATCTGATGGCCTCTCGTCAGAACTTCAAAGTTCCTTGCTACGGGTCCAGATCCAGGGATCCCAAGGCGGCTCTAGTGGATGCACTAGTAGCACCTTGGACCTTCAAACTAGCTTATGTGTTCCCGCCGTTTCCTCTCATCCCCAGGCTGGTAGCCAGGATCAATCAGGAGAGGGCGTCGGTGATCTTGATAGCTCCTGCGTGGCCACGCAGGACTTGGTATGCAGATCTGGTGAATATGTCATCGGCTCCACCTTGGAAGCTACCTTTGAGACGAGACCTTCTTGTTCAGGGTCCGTTCGAACATCCGAATCTGGTTTCACTCCAGCTGACTGCTTGGAGATTGAACGCTTGATTTTATCGAAGCGAGGGTTCTCAGATTCTGTTATTGATACTCTTGTTCAGGCCAGAAAGCCTGTAACTAGAAAGATTTACCACAAAATTTGGAAAAAATATATCTGTTGGTGTGAATCTAAAGGATTCTCTTGGGACAAGGTTAAGATTCCTAGGATTCTATCCTTCCTTCAAGAAGGATTGGAAAAAGGATTATCTGCAAGTTCCCTGAAGGGACAGATTTCTGCCTTGTCGGTGTTACTTCACAAAAAACTGGCTGCTGTGCCAGATGTTCAAGCCTTTGTTCAGGCTCTGGTTAGAATTAAGCCTGTTTACAAACCTTTGACTCCTCCTTGGAGTCTCAATTTAGTTCTTTCAGTTCTTCAGGGGGTTCCGTTTGAACCCTTGCATTCCGTTGATATTAAGTTATTATCTTGGAAGGTTTTGTTTTTAGTTGCAATTTCTTCTGCTAGAAGAGTTTCAGAATTATCTGCTCTGCAGTGTTCTCCTCCTTATCTGGTGTTCCATGCAGATAAGGTGGTTTACGTACTAAACCTGGTTTTCTTCCAAAAGTTGTTTCTAACAAAAACATTAACCAGGAGATTATCGTACCTTCTCTGTGTCCGAAACCAGTTTCAAAGAAGGAACGTTTGTTGCACAATTTGGATGTTGTTCGCGCTCTAAAATTCTATTTAGATGCTACAAAGGATTTTAGACAAACATCTTCCTTGTTTGTTGTTTATTCTGGTAAAAGGAGAGGTCAAAAAGCAACTTCTACCTCTCTCTCTCTTTGGATTAAAAGCATCATCAGATTGGCTTACGAGACTGCCGGACGGCAGCCTCCCGAAAGAATCACAGCTCATTCCACTAGGGCTGTGGCTTCCACATGGGCCTTCAAGAACGAGGCTTCTGTTGATCAGATATGTAGGGCAGCGACTTGGTCTTCACTGCACACTTTTACCAAATTTTACAAGTTTGATACTTTTGCTTCTTCTGAGGCTATTTTTGGGAGAAAGGTTTTGCAAGCCGTGGTGCCTTCCATTTAGGTGACCTGATTGCTCCCTCCCTTCATCCGTGTCCTAAAGCTTTGGTATTGGTTCCCACAAGTAAGGATGACGCCGTGGACCGGACACACCTATGTTGGAGAAAACAGAATTTATGTTTACCTGATAAATTACTTTCTCCAACGGTGTGTCCGGTCCACGGCCCGCCCTGGTTTTTTTAATCAGGTCTGATAATTTATTTTCTTTAACTACAGTCACCACGGTTCCATATGGTTTCTCCTATGCAAATATTCCTCCTTAACGTCGGTCGAATGACTGGGGTAGGCGGAGCCTAGGAGGGATCATGTGACCAGCTTTGCTGGGCTCTTTGCCATTTCCTGTTGGGGAAGAGAATATCCCACAAGTAAGGATGACGCCGTGGACCGGACACACCGTTGGAGAAAGTAATTTATCAGGTAAACATAAATTCTGTTTCTCCAACATAGGTGTGTCCGGTCCACGGCGTCATCCTTACTTGTGGGATATTCTCCTCCCCAACAGGAAATGGCAAAGAGCCCAGCAAAGCTGGTCACATGATCCCTCCTAGGCTCCGCCTACCCCAGTCATTCTCTTTGCCGTTGTACAGGCAACATCTCCACGGAGATGGCTTAGAGTTTTTTAGTGTTTAACTGTAGTTTTTATTATTCAATCAAGAGTTTGTTATTTTGAAATAGTGCTGGTATGTACTATTTACTCAGAAACAGAAAAGAGATGAAGATTTCTGTTTGTATGAGGAAAATGATTTTAGCAACCGTAACTAAAATCCATGGCTGTTCCACACAGGACTGTTGAGAGCAATTAACTTCAGTTGGGGGAACAGTATGCAGTCTCTTGCTGCTTGAGGTATGACACATTCTAACAAGACGATGTAATGCTGGAAGCTGTCATTTTCCCTAGGGGATCCGGTAAGCCATGTTTATTACGATCGTAAATAAGGGCTTCACAAGGGCTTATTAAGACAGTAGACTTTTTTTGGGCTAAATCGATTCATTATTAACACATATTTAGCCTTGAGGAATCATTTTATCTGGGTATTTTGATATAATAATATCGGCAGGCACTGTATTAGACACCTTATACCTTAGGGGCTTTCCCAAAGCATAAGCAGAGCCTCATTTTCGCGCCGGTGTGGCGCACTTATTTTTGAGAGGCATGGCATGCAGTCGCATGTGAGAGGAGCTCTGACACTTAGAAAAGACTTTCTGAAGGCGTCATTTGGTATCGTATTCCCCTTTGGGCTTGGTTGGGTCTCAGCAAAGCAGATACCAGGGACTGTAAAGGGGTTAAAGTTTAAAACGGCTCCGGTTCCGTTATTTTAAGGGTTAAAGCTTCCAAATTTGGTGTGCAATACTTTTAAGGCTTTAAGACACTGTGGTGAAAATTTGGTGAATTTTGCACAATTCCTTCATGTTTTTTCGCAATTGCAGTAATAAAGTGTGTTCAGTTTAAAATTTAAAGTGACAGTAACGGTTTTATTTTAAAACGTTTTTGTACTTTGTTATCAAGTTTATGCCTGTTTAACATGTCTGAACTACCAGATAGACTGTGTTCTGAATGTGGGGAAGCCAGAATTCCTATTCATTTAAATAAATGTGATTTATGTGATAATGACAATGATGCCCAAGATGATTCCTCAAGTGAGGGGAGTAAGCATGGTACTGCATCATTCCCTCCTTCGTCTACACGAGTCTTGCCCACTCAGGAGGCCCCTAGTACATCTAGCGCGCCAATACTCCTTACTATGCAACAATTAACGGCTGTAATGGATAATTCTGTCAAAAACATTTTAGCCCAAATGAACACTTGTCAGCGTAAGCGCGGCTGCTCTGTTTTAGATACTGAAGAGCATGGCAACGCTGATACTAATATCTCTGAAGGGCCCCTAACCCAGTCTGATGGGGCCAGGGAAGTTTTGTCTGAGGGAGAAATTACTGATTCAGGGAACATTTCTCAACAGGCTGAACCTGATGTGATTGCATTTAAATTTAAGTTGGAACATCTCCGCATTCTGCTTAAGGAGGTATTATCCACTCTGGATGATTGTGACAAGTTGGTCATCCCAGAGAAACTATGTAAAATGGACAAGTTCCTAGAGGTGCCGGGGCTCCCAGAAGCTTTTCCTATACCCAAGCGGGTGGCGGACATTGTTAATAAAGAATGGGAAAGGCCCGGTATTCCTTTCGTCCCTCCCCCCATTTTTAAAAAATTGTTTCCTTTGGTCGACCCTAGAAAGGACTTATGGCAGACAGTCCCCAAGGTCGAGGGGGCGGTTTCCACTTTAAACAAACGCACCACTATACCCATAGAGGATAGTTGTGCTTTCAAAGATCCTATGGATAAAAAATTAGAAGGTTTGCTTAAAAAGATGTTTGTTCAGCAGGGTTACCTTCTACAACCAATTGCATGCATTGTCCCTGTCGCTACAGCCGCATGTTTCTGGTTCGATGAGCTGATAAAGGCGGTCGATAGTGATTCTCCTCCTTATGAGGAGATTATGGACAGAATCAATGCTCTCAAATTGGCTAATTCTTTCACCCTAGACGCCACTTTGCAATTGGCTAGGTTAGCGGCTAAGAATTCTGGGTTTGCTATTGTGGCGCGCAGAGCGCTTTGGTTGAAATCTTGGTCGGCTGATGCGTCTTCCAAGAACAAGCTACTTAACATTCCTTTCAAGGGGAAAACGCTGTTTGGCCCTGACTTGAAAGAGATTATCTCTGATATCACTGGGGGTAAGGGCCACGCCCTTCCTCAGGATCGGCCTTTCAAGGCAAAAAATAAACCTAATTTTCGTCCCTTTCGTAGAAACGGACCAGCCCGAGGTGCTACGTCCTCTAAGCAAGAGGGTAATACTTCTCAAGCCAAGCCAGCTTGGAGACCAATGCAAGGCTGGAACAAGGGAAAGCAGGCCAAGAAACCTGCCACTGCTACCAAGACTGCATGAAATGTTGGCCCCCGATCCGGGACCGGATCTGGTGGGGGGCAGACTCTCTCTCTTCGCTCAGGCTTGGGCAAGAGATGTTCTGGATCCTTGGGCGCTAGAAATAGTCTCCCAAGGTTATCTTCTGGAATTCAAGGGACTTCCTCCAAGGGGGAGGTTCCACAGGTCTCAGTTGTCTTTAGACCACATAAAAAGACAGGCATTCTTACATTGTGTAGAAGACCTGTTAAAAATGGGAGTGATTCATCCTGTTCCATTAAGAGAACAAGGGATGGGGTTCTACTCCAATCTGTTCATAGTTCCCAAAAAAGAGGGAACGTTCAGACCAATCTTAGATCTCAAGATCTTAAACAAGTTTCTCAAGGTTCCATCGTTCAAGATGGAAACCATTCGAACTATTCTTCCTTCCATCCAGGAAGGTCAATTCATGACCACGGTGGATTTAAAGGATGCGTATCTACATATTCCTATCCACAAGGAACATCATCGGTTCCTAAGGTTCGCATTCCTGGACAAGCATTACCAGTTCGTGGCGCTTCCTTTCGGATTAGCCACTGCTCCAAGGATTTTCACAAAGGTACTAGGGTCCCTTCTAGCTGTGCTAAGACCAAGGGGCATTGCTGTAGTACCTTACTTGGACGACATTCTGATTCAAGCGTCGTCCCTTCCTCAACCAAAGGCTCACACGGACATCGTCCTGGCCTTTCTCAGATCTCACGGATGGAAAGTGAACGTGGAAAAGAGTTCTCTATCTCCGTCAACAAGGGTTCCCTTCTTGGGAACAATAATAGACTCCTTAGAAATGAGGATATTTCTGTCAGAGGCCAGAAAGACAAAGCTTCTAGACTCTTGTCGGATACTTCATTCCGTTCCTCTTCCTTCCATAGCTCAGTGCATGGAAGTGATCGGGTTGATGGTAGCGGCAATGGACATAGTTCCTTTTGCGCGCATTCATCTAAGACCATTACAACTGTGCATGCTCAGTCAGTGGAATGGGGATTATACAGACTTGTCTCCGAAGATACAAGTAAATCAGAGGACCAGAGACTCACTCCGTTGGTGGCTGTCCCTGGACAACCTGTCACAAGGGATGACATTCCGCAGACCAGAGTGGGTCATTGTCACGACCGACGCCAGTCTGATGGGCTGGGGCGCGGTCTGGGGAGCCCTGAAAGCTCAGGGTCTTTGGTCTCGGGAAGAATCTCTTCTACCGATAAATATTCTGGAACTGAGAGCGATATTCAATACTCTCAAGGCTTGGCCTCAGCTAGCGAGGGCCAAGTTCATACGGTTTCAATCAGACAACATGACAACTGTTGCGTACATCAACCATCAGGGGGGAACAAGGAGTTCTCTAGCGATGGAAGAAGTGACCAAAATCATTCTATGGGCGGAGTCTCACTCCTGCCACCTGTCCGCTATCCACATCCCAGGAGTGGAAAATTGGGAAGCGGATTTTCTGAGTCGTCAGACATTGCATCCGGGGGAGTGGGAACTCCATCCGGAAATCTTTGCCCAAGTCACTCAGCTGTGGGGCATTCCAGACATGGATCTGATGGCCTCTCGTCAGAACTTCAAAGTTCCTTGCTACGGGTCCAGATCCAGGGATCCCAAGGCGGCTCTAGTGGATGCACTAGTAGCACCTTGGACCTTCAAACTAGCTTATGTGTTCCCGCCGTTTCCTCTCATCCACAGGCTGGTAGCCAGGATCAATCAGGAGAGGGCGTCGGTGATCTTGATAGCTCCTGCGTGGCCACGCAGGACTTGGTATGCAGATCTGGTGAATATGTCATCGGCTCCACCTTGGAAGCTACCTTTGAGACGAGACCTTCTTGTTCAGGGTCCGTTCGAACATCCGAACCTGGTTTCACTCCAGCTGACTGCTTGGAGATTGAACGCTTGATCTTATCGAAGCGAGGGTTCTCAGATTCTGTTATCAATACTCTTGTTCAGGCCAGAAAGCCTGTAACTAGAAAAATTTACCACAAAATTTGGAAAAAATATATCTGTTGGTGTGAATCTAAAGGATTCCCTTGGGACAAGGTTAAGATTCCTAAGATTCTATCCTTCCTTCAAGAAGGATTGGAAAAAGGATTATCTGCAAGTTCCCTGAAGGGACAGATTTCTGCCTTGTCTGTGTTACTTCACAAAAAGCTGGCAGCTGTGCCAGATGTTCAAGCCTTTGTTCAGGCTCTGGTTAGAATTAAGCCTGTTTACAAACCTTTGACTCCTCCTTGGAGTCTCAATTTAGTTCTTTCAGTTCTTCAGGGGGTTCCGTTTGAACCCTTACATTCCGTTGATATTAAGTTATTATCTTGGAAAGTTTTGTTTTTAGTTGCAATCTCTTCTGCTAGAAGAGTTTCAGAATTATCTGCTCTGCAGTGTTCTCCTCCTTATCTGGTGTTCCATGCAGATAAGGTGGTTTTACGTACTAAACCTGGTTTTCTTCCAAAAGTTGTTTCTAACAAAAACATTAACCAGGAGATTATCGTACCTTCTCTGTGTCCGAAACCAGTTTCAAAGAAGGAACGTTTGTTGCACAATTTGGATGTTGTTCGCGCTCTAAAATTCTATTTAGATGCTACAAAGGATTTTAGACAAACATCTTCCTTGTTTGTTGTTTATTCTGGTAAAAGGAGAGGTCAAAAAGCAACTTCTACCTCTCTCTCTTTTTGGATTAAAAGCATCATCAGATTGGCTTACGAGACTGCCGGACGGCAGCCTCCCGAAAGAATCACAGCTCATTCCACTAGGGCTGTGGCTTCCACATGGGCCTTCAAGAACGAGGCTTCTGTTGATCAGATATGTAGGGCAGCGACTTGGTCTTCACTGCACACTTTTACCAAATTTTACAAGTTTGATACTTTTGCTTCTTCTGAGGCTATTTTTGGGAGAAAGGTTTTGCAAGCCGTGGTGTCTTCCATTTAGGTGACCTGATTTGCTCCCTCCCTTCATCCGTGTCCTAAAGCTTTGGTATTGGTTCCCACAAGTAAGGATGACGCCGTGGACCGGACACACCTATGTTGGAGAAAACAGAATTTATGTTTACCTGATAAATTACTTTCTCCAACGGTGTGTCCGGTCCACGGCCCGCCCTGGTTTTTTTAATCAGGTCTGATAATTTATTTTCTTTAACTACAGTCACCACGGTATCATATGGTTTCTCCTATGCAAATATTCCTCCTTAACGTCGGTCGAATGACTGGGGTAGGCGGAGCCTAGGAGGGATCATGTGACCAGCTTTGCTGGGCTCTTTGCCATTTCCTGTTGGGGAGGAGAATATCCCACAAGTAAGGATGACGCCGTGGACCGGACACACCGTTGGAGAAAGTAATTTATCAGGTAAACATAAATTCTGTTTTTTTCCTCTGAATTCTTTTACAGGTATGGTGTAATTATTGTTGGAAATCCAAAAGCTTTATCTAAACAACCACTTTGGAACCATCTTCTGAACTACTACAAGGAACAGAAAGTTCTAGTAGAAGGACCATTGAACAATCTTCGGGAGAGTCTTATGCAGTTCAGTAAGCCGCGCAAACTTGTCAACACAATTAATCCAGTAAGTATTCTGTTTTATGGTTTGTAATGAAAATCCCAATGTGTGTGTGTCTTTCTGCAATATTCACGTCCCTTTTTTTTTTTTTTCCTTTTTGTTTTTAATCTATTTTTTTTTTGTTTAACATTAGGATCTATGTGTTCTCCTGTTTTATACATGCATTAAACATAGCCATTATGGCAGAATATAGGGACCTTATTTATTTTTATGATGTAAGAATATGCATCATTCTATTGGTTTGAGTTGATATAGAAACTTGTCTTCAGCATATGGAGATAAGTTGCCGGGCATTAGGGAAATCCAGAATCATTGCCTGTCCCTTTTTTAGATTGATGCACCTAGTTGCTCTTCGGGGTACTTCTACCCATGAGGTTGCCTAGCCTTGTAGGTAAGCTTGCATTCTGCTAATTTAGTATATTCACAATAGTAAAATGTTCTGTGCAGCAGAGAATGTGTCAAATAAAATATAAGTAGTAGTCTTTCGACTCTGAAGGAGATGCTTCAAGGGACAGTAAACACCTTGAGATTTTTATATAAAATGTAGTTATGAGTAATGAAACAATGCATTTCATTATTCATTTTGCCCCCCCTTTCATGTGATTAAGTTCTGAAAACCGAGCTATTATTAATTCTCAGAACTTGAAGTGCACCCTGCTGACATCAAGCTCAATCCTGCTACATATCTGTTCCTAATTGGCATTATCAGATAACTAACTTTGACTGTGGTTAGCCTTGTTGTCTGCAGACTAATGCCCAGATTTATTCCTCAAAATAAGGCAGATAGTGGGTGAAGTTTGGCTATTGAAAAATTATTTCAGTTAAGATGTAAATTTGTTTTAAAACTTAAGACTTGAATGAGAAGTTATTCTAAAAGAAAACCCAAAATAAACGTAATTGCAAGGTGTTTACTGTCCCTTTTAAACGCATACTTTCTCCAACATTGGTGTGTCCGGTCCACGGCGTCATCCTTACTTGTGGGATATTCTCCTCCCCAACAGGAAATGGCAAAGAGTCCCAGCAAAGCTGGTCACATGATCCCTCCTAGGCTCCGCCCACCCCAGTCATTCTCTTTGCCGTTGCACAGGCAACATCTCCACGGAGATGGTTAAGAGTTTTTTTGGTGTTTAAATTTAGTTTTTATTCTTCTATCAAGTGTTTGTTATTTTAAAATAGTGCTGGTATGTACTATTTACTCTGAAACAGAAAAAGGATGAAGATTTCTGTTTGTAAGAGGAAGATGATTTTAGCAGACAGTTACTAAAATCGATTGCTGTTTCCACACAGGACTGTTGAGATGAAGTAACTTCAGTTGGGGGAAACAGTTAGCAGACCTTTCTGCTTAAGGTATGACTAGCCATATTTCTAACAAGACCATGTAATGCTGGAAGGCTGTCATTTCCCCTCATGGGGACCGGTAAGCCATTTTCTTAGTTAAACATAAAAGAATAAAGGGCTTCAAAAAGGGCTTAAAAAACTGGTAGACATTTTTCTGGGCTAAAACGATTGCTTTACTAGGCATATTATGCAGATTCTAACTAATAATGGTTATTATAATCTTGGGGATTGTTTAGAAAAACGGCAGGCACTGTGTTGGACACCTTTTTCAGATGGGGGCCTTTTCTAGTTATAGACAGAGCCTCATTTTCGCGCCACTAATGCGCAGTTGTTTTTGGAAGGCATGCAGATGCATGTGTGAGGAGCTAAGAATCACTGAAAAAGCTTATAGAAGGCATCATTTGGTATCGTATTCCCCTCTGGGCTTGGTTGGGTCTCAGCAAAGCATATAGCTGGGACTGTATAGGGGTTAAATGTAAAACGGCTCCGGTTCCGTTATTTTAAGGGTTAAAGCTCTGAAATTTGGTGTGCAATACTTTTAATGCTTTAAGACACTGTGGTGAAATTTTGGTGAATTTTGAACAATTCCTTCATACTTTTTCGCATATTCAGTAATAAAGTGTTTTCAGTTTGAAATTTAAAGTGACAGTAACGGTTTTATTTTAAAACGTTTTTTGTGCTTTGTTGACAAGTTTAAGCCTGTTTAACATGTCTGTACCATCAAATAAGCTATGTTCTATATGTATGAAAGCCAATGTGTCTCCCCATTTAAATTTATGTGATCATTGTGCCATAGTGTCCAAACAAAGTAAGGACAGTAATGCCACAGATAATGATATTGCCCAAGATGATTCCTCAAATGAGGGGAGTAAACATGATACTACATAATCCCCTACTGTGTCTACACCAGTTATGCCCACACAGGAGGCCCCTAGTACATCTAGTGCGCCAATACTTATTACCATGCAACAATTAACGGCTGTAATGGATAACTCTATAGCAAATCTTTTATCCAAAATGCCTACTTATCAGAGAAAGCGCGATTGCTCTGTTTTAAACACTGAAGAGCAAGAGGACGCTGATGATAATTGTTCTGTCATACCCTCACACCAATCTGAAGGGGCCATGAGGGAGGTTTTGTCTGAGGGAGAAATTTCAGATTCAGGAAAGATTTCTCATCAAGCTGAACCTGATGTTGTGACATTTAAATTTAAATTAGAACATCTCCGCGCACTGCTTAAGGAGGTATTATCTACTCTGGATGATTGTGACAATTTGGTCATTCCAGAGAAGTTATGTAAGATGGACAAGTTCCTAGAGGTTCCGGTGCCCCCCGACGCTTTTCCTATACCCAAGCGGGTGGCGGACATAGTAAATAAAGAGTGGGAAAGGCCCGGCATACCTTTTGTCCCCCCCCCCCCCCTATATTTAAGAAATGATTTCCTATAGTCGACCCCAGAAAGGACTTATGGCAGACAGTCCCCAAGGTCGAGGGGGCGGTTTCTACTCTAAACATACGCACTTCTATTCCTATCGAAGATAGTTGTGCTTTCAAAGATCCTATGGATAAAAAATTAGAGGGTTTGCTTAAAAAGATTTTTGTTCAGCAAGGTTACCTTCTACAACCAATTTCATGCATTGTTCCTGTCACTACGGCAGCGTGTTTCTGGTTCGAGGAACTAGAAAAGTCGCTCAATAAAGAATCTTCGTATGAGGAGGTTATGGACAGAGTTCAAGCACTTAAATTGGCTAACTCTTTTATTTTAGATGCCGCTTTGCAATTAGCTAGATTAGCGGCGAAAAATTCAGGGTTTGCTATCGTGGCGCGCAGAGCGCTTTGGCTAAAGTCTTGGTCAGCGGATGTGTCTTCCAAGACAAAATTGCTTAACATTCCTTTCAAGGGTAAAACATTATTTGGACCTGATTTGAAAGAGATTATTTCAGACATCACTGGGGGAAAGGGCCACGCCCTCCCACAGGATAGGTCTTTTAAGGCTAAAAATAAGCCTAATTTTCGTCCCTTTCGCAGAAACGGACCAGCCTCTAATTCTACATCCTCTAAGCAAGAGGGTAATACTTCACAACCCAAACCAGCCTGGAAACCAATGCAAGGCTGGAACAAGGGTAAGCAGGCCAAGAAGCCTACCACTGCTACCAAAACAGCATGAAGGGATAGCCCCCGATCCGGGACCGGATCTGGTGGGGGGCAGACTTTCTCTCTTTGCTCAGGCTTGGGCAAGAGATGTTCAGGATCCTTGGGCGCTAGAAATAGTTTCTCAAGGTTATCTCCTGGAATTCAAGGAACTACCCCCAAGGGGAAGGTTCCACAGGTCTCAATTATCTTCAAACCAAATAAAAAGACAGGCATTCTTACATTGTGTAGAAGACCTGTTAAAGATGGGAGTGATTCATCCAGTTCCAATAAGAGAACAAGGGATGGGTTTTTATTCCAACCTGTTCATAGTTCCCAAAAAAGAGGGAACATTCAGACCAATTTTGGATCTCAAGATCCTAAACAAATTTCTCAGGGTACCATCGTTCAAAATGGAAACTATTCGAACGATCCTACCTACTATCCAGGAAAATCAATTTATGACTACCGTGGATTTAAAGGATGCGTACCTACATATTCCTATCCACAAGGAACATCATCAGTTCCTAAGGTTTGCTTTTCTGGACAAGCATTACCAGTTTGTGGCACTTCCATTCGGATTAGCCACTGCTCCAAGGATTTTCACAAAGGTACTTGGGTCCCTTCTAGCGGTTCTAAGACCAAGGGGCATTGCAGTAGTACCTTACTTGGACGACATCCTGATTCAAGCGTCGTCTCTGTCAAAAGCAAAGGCTCATACGGACATCGTCCTAGCCTTTCTCAGATCTCACGGATGGAAGGTGAACAAAGAAAAAAGTTCTCTGTCCCCGTCAACAAGAGTTCCCTTCTTGGGAACAATAATAGATTCCTTAGAAATGAGGATTTTTCTGACAGAGGTCAGAAAATCAAAAATTCTAAGCTCTTGTCAAGTACTTCATTCTGTTCTTCGTCCTTCCATAGCGCAGTGCATGGAAGTAATAGGATTGATGGTTGCAACAATGGACATAGTTCCTTTTGCACGAATTCATCTAAGACCATTACAACTGTGCATGCTCAGACAGTGGAATGGGGATTATACAGACTTGTCTCCGACGATTCAAGTAGATCAAAAGACCAGAGATTCACTCCGTTGGTGGCTGACCCTGGACAATCTGTCACAGGGAATGAGCTTCCGCAGACCAGAGTGGGTCATTGTCACGACCGACGCCAGCCTGGTGGGCTGGGGCGCGGTCTGGGAACCCCTGAAAGCTCAGGGTCTATGGTCTCGGGAAGAATCTCTTCTCCCGATAAACATTCTGGAACTGAGAGCGATATTCAATGCTCTCAAAGCTTGGCCTCAACTAGCAAAGGCCAAATTCATAAGGTTTCAATCAGACAACATGACGACTGTTGCATATATCAATCATCAGGGGGGAATAATTCAATGGGCGGAGGATCACTCCTGCCACTTGTCTGCGATCCACATCCCAGGAGTGGAAAATTGGGAAGCGGATTTTCTGAGTCGTCAGACATTCCATCCGGGGGAGTGGGAACTCCATCCGGAAATCTTTGCCCAAATAACTCAATTATGGGGCATTCCAGACATGGATCTGATGGCGTCTCGTCAGAACTTCAAGGTTCCTTGCTACGGGTCCAGATCCAGGGATCCCAAGGCGACTCTAGTAGATGCACTAGTAGCACCTTGGACCTTCAACCTAGCTTATGTATTCCCACCGTTTCCTCTCATTCCCAGGCTGGTAGCCAGGATCAATCAGGAGAGGGCTTCGGTGATCTTGATAGCTCCTGCGTGGCCACGCAGGACTTGGTATGCAGACCTGGTGAATATGTCATCGGCTCCACCATGGAAGCTACCTTTGAGACAGGACCTTCTTGTTCAAGGTCCATTCGAACATCCGAATCTGGTTTCCCTCCAGCTGACGGCTTGGAGATTGAACGCTTGATTTTATCAAAGCGTGGGTTTTCAGATTCTGTAATAGATACTCTGATTCAGGCTAGAAAGCCTGTAACTAGAAAAATTTACCATAAAATATGGAAAAAATATATCTGTTGGTGTGAATCCAAAGGATTGCCAAGGAACAAGATAAAGATTCCTAAGATTCTATCCTTTCTACAAGAAGGTTTGGAGAAAGGATTATCTGCAAGTTCTCTAAAGGGACAGATTTCTGCTTTATCTGTCTTACTACACAAACGACTGGCAGCTATGCCAGATGTTCAAGCATTTGTTCAGGCTCTGGTTAGGATCAAGCCTGTTTACAGACCTTTGACTCCTCCCTGGAGTTTAAATCTAGTTCTTTCAGTTCTTCAAGGGGTTCCGTTTGAACCCTTACATTCCGTAGATATTAAGTTACTATCTTGGAAAGTTTTGTTTTTGGTTGCAATCTCTTCTGCTAGAAGAGTTTCAGAGTTATCTGCTCTGCAGTGTTCTCCTCCTTATCTGGTGTTCCATGCAGATAAGGTGGTTTTGCGTACTAAACCTGGTTTTCTTCCTAAAGTTGTTTCTAACAAAAATATTAACCAGGAGATAGTTGTACCTTCTTTGTGTCCGAATCCAGTTTCAAAGAAGGAGCGTTTGTTACACAATTTGGACGTTGTCCGTGCTCTAAAATTCTATTTAGAGGCTACTAAAGATTTCAGACAAACATCATCCTTGTTTGTTGTTTATTCTGGTAAAAGGAGAGGTCAAAAAGCGACTTCTACCTCTCTTTCCTTTTGGCTTAAAAACATTATCCGTTTGGCTTATGAGACTGCCGGACGGCAGCCTCCTGAACAAATCACAGCTCACTCCACTAGGGCTGTGGCTTCCACCAGATGACCAGATATGTAAGGCAGCGACCTGGTCTTCACTGCACACTTTTGCCAAATTTTACAAATTTTATACTTTTGCTTCTTCGGAGGCTATTTTTGGGAGAAAGGTTTTGCAAGCTGTGGTGCCTTCCGTTTAGGTGACCTGATTTGCGCCCTCCCTTCATCCGTGTCCTAAAGCTTTGGTATTGGTTCCCACAAGTAAGGATGATGCCGTGGACCGGACACACCAATGTTGGAGAAAACAGAATTTATGCTTACCTGATAAATTACTTTCTCCAACGGTGTGTCCGGTCCACGGCCCGCCCCGGTTTTTTTAATCAGGTCTGATGAATTATTTTCTCTAACTACAGTCACCACGGTATCATATGATTTCTCCTATATATATTTCCTCCTGTCCGTCGGTCGAATGACTGGGGTGGGCGGAGCCTAGGAGGGATCATGTGACCAGCTTTGCTGGGACTCTTTGCCATTTCCTGTTGGGGAGGAGAATATCCCACAAGTAAGGATGACGCCGTGGACCGGACATACAGTTGGAGAAAGTAAATTATCAGGTAAGCATAAATTCTGTTTTCCGAAATGTATGCAATTGGAATACACCAGTTTAACCTATATACGTAGATCTGTGGGTTTCCCTCAAAGATCTGAGAAGGCCTAATTAGTGGGGGCTAAGAATGTTGAATAGGACCCAATTGTACACACCCTTAGCCTTCCACTGTCAAGTGTAGATTTTGTCTTTGATTTTTCAAAACTCCTTATGTGAGGGATTGAGCTAGATCATTTTTGGAAAAACAGTGCTATTTGTCAGTTTCACACCCAAAGTTGGCTATTTTTTGAGTGACGTGTCGTATTATAAGCTCTAAGTTAGACGGCACTTAGTCCCTGTTAAACTCTATACTGACTAATTTTAAAGCTTGCTGGTTAGGTTGTGGTGAGTTAGGATCTGCAATACACATCTGGTGCATCTGTTCAAGGCTTTTGGAGACAAATAGATTCAGTGATCCTTACAATGAGTACTGCTCATTTTCGTCTTGGTCTATATATAAGTGCTGCTGGCGGAAAAGTTGGCTTTAAAAGTACATGTAACCCCAAATTTTTCCTACATGATTCAGAGCATATAATTTTAAATGACTTTCCAATTTACTTCTTTTGTTAAATTTGCTTCATTCTCTTAGCATTAGTGCTGAAGGAACAGCAATGCACTACGAGAGCTTGCTGAACACATTTAGTGAGCCAGTCGATCACAAGAGGCAAATGTGTGCAGGCACCAATCACCAGCTAGCACCCATTGGTTTAGGATATGTACATGTTCTTTCTTTCCAGTGGCATGGAGAGTCAACAAATCCATTCAATCACTAGTGGGAATTCATCTCCTGGCCACCAGATGGAGACAAAGAACACCGCAGCAGAGCTGTTAAAGGGACACTGTACCCAAAATTTTTCTTTCGTGATTCACATTGAGCATGACATTTTAAGCAACTTTCTAATTTACTCCTATTATCAAATTTTCTTCATTCTCTTGGTATCTTTATTTGAAATGCAAGAATGTAAGTTTAGATGCCGGCCCATTTTTGGTGAACAACCTGGGTTGTCCTTGCTGATTGGTGGATAAATTCATCCACCAATAAAAAAGTGCTCTCCAGAGTACTAAAACCAAAAAAAAGCTTAGATGCCTTCTTTTTCAAATAATGATAGCAAGAGAACGAAGAAAAATTGATAATAGGAGTAAATTAGAAAGTTGCTTAAAATTGCATGCTCTTTCTGAATTACAAAAGAAAAAATTTGGGTACAGTGTCCCTTTAAGTATCTTTCCCACCTCCCATAAATCCCGTCATTCTTTACTTGTGTACATCAGGAGGATGTGCGAAGTTGGTGTCTGAAGATTTTTATTCCTTTTATGGGTAGTTTCCCTGTAAGCAAGGATTGGGGCTCTGCTGTGTCCATGTAAAACCAGGGTTAGTTACTCTGCTTTTCTTTTTTCTTTTATGTAATTGGCAAGAGTCCACAAGCTAGTGACGTATGGGATATATAGTCCTACCAGGAGGGGCAAGGTTTCCCAAACCTCAAAATGCCTATAAATACACCCCTCACCACACCCACAATTCAGTTTTACAAACTTTACCTCCTATGGAGGTGGTGAAGTTTGTGCTTGATTTTTGTTTTCTTCTATGATAATTGCTTCTAAGCATTCTGAAGCTCAATTCCTCTTGAGTACAGTGTTTGTCAGAGGGATGTGAAGAGAGTATTGCCTATTGATTTTATTGTTTTCCTCGCGGGAAATCTTTTCAAAGGTTCTCTGTTATCTGTCGTAGGGATTCATCTCCTACCTCCCTTTTTAGATCGACGATATACTTATATACCATTACCTCTGCTGATACTTTTTCAGTACTGGTTTGACTATCTGCTATATGTGGATGGGTGTCTTTCGGTAAGTATGTTTTCATTATTTAAGACACTCTCAGCTATGGTTTGGCGATTTATGTATTAATATAAAGTTTTAAATCTATGTATTTTACTTATATTTGCCATGAGTCAGGTCTATGTATATTTCCTTTTGCAGACTGGCAGTTTCAGTTTGGGAAGCATGTTTTAGGAAGTTATTTGTCTTACCTGGGGTATAGTCCTTTTTTTTCAAATTGACTGTTTTTTCTTAAAATTTTGCGGGCAAAATTAGGCTTGTGAGGTTGCAAAATGCTGTTTATTGCGTCATTCTTGGCCCGAAGGTACATATTTGTTGACGCAAGTTCGTAATTTCCGGCGTCTTAGTTGAAGCCAGGTTTTCTTGCACGAGGTTGCGTCTGTTATGACACGAGTTGCATCATTTCTGGATGTTGTCGGTGCCTAAAAAATTTTCAACTTCCTTTTGCGTTATGCGTCATACTTGGCGCCAAAAAATTTAGTTTATTTTTCACCCCACTTCCTTATATGCCTCTTGCCTTCTTTATGCTCAGAGGGCTATGCTGTTTGCATTTTTTCCCATTCCTGAAACTCCCATATAAGGAAATTGTACAATTTTGCTTTAATGTTTTTTCTTTTACATTTTGCAAGATGTCTCAATCTGATCCTGTCTCAGAAGCAACTGTTGGAACCCTGCTGCCTGATCAGTTCTACCAAAGCGAAGTGTATCTGTTGTAAGTTAGCTGAGATTATATCTCCAGCTGTAGTATGTAACCGTTGTCATAAGCTTTTGCACACAGAAAACGTTTCCATCAGTACTAGTACAGTTTCTGTTGTTCCTTCAACATCTAATGTACATGATATCCCTGTTGATATGAAAAATTATATTGCTGATGCGATACAGAAGGCTTTGTCTGCTTTTCCGCCTTCTAATAAACGGAAAAGGTCTTTCTTCTACAAGATACGACGAGTCCACGGATTTCATCCTTACTTGTAGAATATTATCCTCCTGCTAACAGGAAGTGGCAAAGAGCACCACAGCAGAGCTGTATATATAGCTCCTCCCTTCCCTCCACCTCAGTCATTCTCTTTGCCTGTGTTTGTACTAGGAAGAGGTAAAGTGAGGTGTTAGTGTTTCTTCGATCAAGAAGTTTTTTATTTTAAATGGTACCGGTGAGTACTGTTTCCCTCAGGGGTATATGGAAGAAGATTTCTGCCCTGAGGTTTATGATCTTAGCAGCTGTAACTAATATCTATGTTGGTTACCACAGATCTGAAGGTAATACAGGAGACATCTTCAGTGTGGAGACCAGTTCATGCTACAAGCAGCATTGAGGTATATGCAGCCCTTTATTCTGAGGAGACTTGGTATATCAGAAACGGCTGAAATGTATTCCCTATTAGGGAAGGAGTAAGCAGTAGACCTATCATCAAGGGGGGTGTTACTGAAACCTTTGCATTATTTTTTATTATTCAGTTGACAATTCTTGGGCAAGGAGTTATGACAGAGTGCTGAAATGCTCATTATAAAAGACACTGGGAGATATATTTTGCGGTTTGATGTGTAGTTTTACATTTTGACCGTAGTGTATACTAGGGGTAAACATTTCCACATGGCTTGTATTGTAACCGCTCCTCCATGCGGTTGTTTGGGCCTACTCGGTCATCGGTCCTGATGGGCAGGGCTTATTTCTCTTGTTAGGTGTATCCAGTCCACGGATCATCCATTACTTGTGGTGATATTCCCCTTCCCAACAGGAAGTTGCAAGAGGATCACCCACAGCAGAGCTGCTATATAGCTCCTCCCCTAACTGCCATATACAGTCATTCTCTTGCAAGCTCTCAACATAGCTGGAGGTAGTTAGAGGAAAGTGGTAAAATATAGTTAGTTTTTTCTTCAATCAAAAGTTTGTTTTTAAATGGTACCGGAGTGTACTATTTTATCTCATGCAGTATTTAGAAGAAGAATCTGCCTGCGTTTTTCGATGATCTTAGCAGAAGTAACTAAGATCCACTGCCGTTCTCACATATGTCTGAGGAGTGAGGTAACTTCAGAGGGAGAATGGCGTGCAGGGTATCCTGCAATAAGGTATGTGCAGTTTAAGTTTTTCTAGGGATGGAATTTGCTAGAAAATGCTGCTGATACCGGATTAATGTAAGTTAAAGCCTAAATACAGTGATTTAATAGCGACTAGTATCAGGCTTGCTATCAGAGGTATATACTCTGATTAATGTGCAATATAAAACGTTTGCTGGCATGTTTAATCGTTTTTATATATGCTTTGGTGATAAAACTTATTGGGGCCTAGTTTTTTCCACATGGCTGGCTTTATTTTTGCCTAGAAACAGTTTCCTGAGGCTTTCCACTGTTATAGTATAAAAGTTACAGTTTGTGCAGTTAAAATTACAAACTGTGACATTCAGCTTCCCTCAGCAGTCCCCTGCATGCTATAGGACATCTCTGAAGGTCTCAAAAGGCTTCAAAAGTAGGAGCTGTGGCAGTTTTTATGACTGTTTAAAAAACATATTTTTCGTTTTGTTAATCGGTTTTTTTGTATTAAGGGGTTAATCATCCATTTGCAAGTGGGTGCAATGCTCTGCTAACTTGTTACATACACTGTAAAAATTTCGTTAGTTTAACTGCCTTTTTTCACTGTTATTTCAAATTTTGGCAAAATTTGTTTCTCTTAAAGGCACAGTAACGTTTTTTATATTGCTTGTTAACTTGATTTAAAGTGTTTTCCAAGCTTGCTAGTCTCATTGCTAGTCTTTATAAACATGTCTGACATAGAGGAAACTCCTTGTTCATTATGTTTAAAAGCCATGGTGGAACCCCATAGGAGAATGTGTACTAAATGTATTGATTTCACTTTAAACAATAAAGATCAGCTGTTATCTTTAAAATAATTATCACCAGAGGATTCTGACGAGGCGGAAGTTATGCCGACTAACTCTTCCCACGTGTCGGACCCTTTGACTCCCGCTCAAGGGACTCACGCTAAAATGGCGCCAAGTACATCAAAGACGCCCATAGCGATTACTTTGCAGGACATGGCGACAATCATGGATAATACCCTGTTAGCGGTATTAGCCAGACTGCCTGAATTCAGAGGAAAGCGCGATAGCTCTGGGGTTAGACGTAATACAGAGCGCGCAGATGTTTTAAGGCCCATGTCTGATACTGCGTCACAATATGCAGAAGCTGAGGAAGAGCTTCAGTCTGTGGGTGACGTCTCTGACTCAGGGAAACCTGATTCAGATATCTCTACTTTTAAATTTAAGCTTGAGAACCTCCGGGTGTTGCTTGGAGAGGTTTTAGCTGCTTTGAATGACTGTGACACAATTGCAGTGCCAGAGAAATTGTGTAGACTGGATAAATACTACGCGGTGCCGGTGTGTACTGACGTTTTTCCAATACCTAAAAGGTTTACAGAGATTATTACTAAGGAGTGGGACAGACCCGGTGTGCGGTTTTCCCCCCCTCCTATTTTTAGAAAAATGTTTCCAATAGACGCCACCACACGGGACTTATGGCAGACGGTCCCTAAGGTGGAGGGAGCAGTTTCTACTTTAGCAAAGCGTACCACTATCCCTGTCGAGCACAGTTGTGCTTTTTCAGATCCAATGGATAAAAAATTAGGTTACTTTAAGAAAATGTTTATTCAACAAGGTTTTATCCTGCAGCCCCTTGCTGCAGGATATCTTCTGGACTTCAAAGCTTCCCCCCCACAAGGGAGATTTCACCTTTCGAGATTATCTGTAAACCAGATAAAGAAAGAGGCATTTTTACGCTGTGTGCAAGACCTCCTAATAATGGGAGTGATCCATCCAGTTCCACAGATGGAACAAGGACAGGGATTTTATTCAAATCTGTTTGTGGTTCCCAAAAAAGAGGGAACCTTCAGACCAATTTTGGATCTAAAGATCTTAAACAAATTCCTCAGAGTTCCATCGTTCAAAATGGAAACTATTCGGACCATCCTACCTATGATCCAGGAGGGTCAGTACATGACCACAGTGGATTTGAAGGATGCTTACCTTAACATACCGATTCACAAAGATCATCATCGGTTCCTAAGGTTTGCCTTTCTAGACAGGCATTACCAGTTTGTGGCTCTTCCCTTCGGGTTAGCTACAGCCCCAAGGATTTTTACAAAGGTTCTGGGGTCTCTTCTGGCGGTCCTAAGACCACGGGGTATAGCAGTGGCCCCTTATCTAGACGACATCCTGATACAGGCGTCAAACTTCCAAATTTCCAAATCTCATACGGACATAGTGTTGGCTTTTCTGAGGTCGCATGGGTGGAAAGTGAACGAGGGAAAGAGTTCTCTATCACCCCTCACAAGGGTTTCCTTCCTAGGAACTCTGATAGATTCTGTAGAAATGAAAATTTTCCTGACGGAGTCCAGGTTATCAAAGCTTCTAAATTCCTGCCGTGTTCTTCACTACATTCTGCGCCCTTCGGTGGCTCAGTGCATGGAAGTGATCCGCTTAATGGTAGCGGCGATGGACATAGTGCCATTTGCGCGCCTTCATCTCAGACCGCTGCAATTATGCATGCTCAGTCAGTGGAATGGGGATTACACAGATTTGTCCCCTCTGCTAAATCTGGATCAAGAGACCAGAGATTCTCTTCTCTGGTGGCTATCTCGGGTCCATCTGTCCAAAGGTATGACCTTTCGCAGGCCAGATTGGACAATTGTAACAGATGCCAGCCTTCTAGGTTGGGGTGCAGTCTGGAATTCCCTGAAGGCTCAGGCATCGTGGACTCAGGAGGAGAAACTCCTCCCAATAAATATTCTGGAGTTAAGAGCAATATTCAATGCTCTTCTAGCTTGGCCTCAGTTAGCAACCCTGAGGTTCATCAGATTTCAGTCAGACAACATCACGACTGTGGCTTACATCAACCATCAAGGGGGGACCAGGAGCTCCCTTGCGATGTTAGAAGTCTCCAAGATAATTCGCTGGGCAGAGACTCACTCTTGCCATCTATCAGCGATCCATATCCCAGGTGTAGAGAACTGGGAGGCGGATTTTCTAAGTCGTCAGACTTTTCATCCGGGGGAGTGGGTACTCCATCCGGAGGTGTTTGCTCAATTGGTTCATCGTTGGGGCACACCAGAATTGGATCTCATGGCGTCTCGCCAGAACGCCAAGCTTCCTTGTTACGGATCCAGGTCCAGGGACCCAGAAGCGATGCTGATAGATGCTCTAGCAGCACCGTGGTTCTTCAACCTGGCTTATGTGTTTCCACCGTTTCCTCTGCTCCCTCGACTGATTGCCAAAATCAAACAGGAGAGAGCATCGGTGATCTTGATCGCGCCTGCGTGGCCACGCAGGACCTGGTATGCAGACCTGGTGGACATGTCATCCTTTCCACCTTGGCCTCTGCCTCTGAGACAAGACCTTCTACTACAAGGTCCTTTCAATCATCCAAATCTAATTTCTCTGAGACTGACTGCCTGGAGATTGAACGCTTGATTTTATCAAGGCGTGGCTTCTCCGAGTCAGTCATTGATACCTTTATACAGGCACGAAAGCCTGTAACCAGGAAAATCTACCATAAGATATGGCGCAAATATCTTCATTGGTGTGAATCCAAGAATTACTCATGGAGTAAGGTTAGGATTCCTAGGATATTGTCCTTTCTCCAAGAGGGTTTGGATAAAGGATTATCAGCTAGTTCTTTAAAGGGACAGATTTCTGCTCTGTCTATCCTTTTGCACAAGCGTCTGGCAGAGGTTCCAGACGTCCAGGCATTTTGTCAGGCTTTGGTTAGAATTAAGCCTGTGTTTAAACCTGTTGCTCCTCCATGTAGCTTAAACTTGGTTCTTAAGGTTCTTCAAGGAGTTCCGTTTGAACCCCTTCATTCCATTGATATCAAACTTTTATCTTGGAAAGTTCTGTTTTTGATGGCTATTTCCTCGGCTCGTAGAGTCTCTGAGTTATCAGCTTTACAATGTGATTCTCCTTATCTGATTTTCCATACAGATAAAGTAGTTCTGCGTACAAAACCTGGGTTTTTACCTAAGGTAGTTTCCAACAAGAATATCAATCAAGAGATTGTTGTTCCATCATTGTGTCCTAATCCTTCTTCAAAGAAGGTACGTCTTTTACATAATTTGGACGTAGTCCGTGCTTTAAAGTTTTACTTACAAGCGACTAAAGATTTTCGTCAAATATCTTCCCTGTTTGTTGTTTACTCTGGACAGAGGTGAGGTCAAAAGGCTTCGGCAACCTCTCTTTCTTTTTGGCTTCGGAGCGTAATACGCTTAGCCTATGAGACTGCTGGACAGCAGCCCCCTGAAAGGATTACAGCTCATTCTACTAGAGCTGTGGCTTCCACCTGGGCCTTTAAAAATGAGGCTTCTGTTGAACAGATTTACAAAGCGGCGACTTGGTCTTCGCTTCATACCTTTTCAAAATTTTACAAATTTGATACTTTTGCTTCTTCGGAGGCTATTTTTGGGAGAAAGGTTCTACAGGCAGTGGTCCCTTCCGTTTAAGTACCTGCCTTGTCCCTCCCTTCATCCGTGTACTTTAGCTTTGGTATCCCCCAAGTAATGGATGATCCGTGGACTGGATACACCTAACAAGAGAAAACATAATTTATGCTTACCTGATAAATTTATTTATCTTGTGGTGTATCCAGTCCACGGCCCGCCCTGTCCTTTTAAGGCAGGTCTATATTTTAAACTACAGTCACCACTGCACCCTATGGTTTCTCCTTTCTCGGCTAGTTTCGGTCGAATGACTGGATATGGCAGTTAGGGGAGGAGCTATATAGCAGCTCTGCTGTGGGTGATCCTCTTGCAACTTCCTGTTGGGAAGGAGAATATCCCCACAAGTAATGGATGATCCGTGGACTGGATACACCACAAGAGAAATAAATTTATCAGGTAAGCATAAATTATGTTTTTCGCGCGCTCTGTATTCTGGTTAGGAAGCAGCAGGCATTAACTCCGGTGGAGCTTAAGCAGAGTTTTTCCTCTCCTGATTGTTGAGTCTTCTCGAAGTACCCTGGGGGCAGGTAGGCGCCACAGCAGAGGTGTGGCGAGGTGCAGAGGGTATTTTTTGCTGACTTTAATATAAATGTGGCTATAAATACATTTTAGAAGTTAATCCCCCCCCCCCCTTACTATTTGGGGTGCAATAATTTTTGGGTTAATTTTGGAAGTAAATTAACGGTTTTCAACAGCTTTGAAAAAATTGTTCACTTTTTTATTTTTTAAAGACACAGTACATGTTTTCAAAGAATTGTTTAAAGCATTTAATAAAGTGTTTAAACGACTATTGGTGGTTTTTACTAGTCTGTTCAGCATATCTGACATTGAGGAATCTCAGTGTTCTATGTGTTTAGATGCCATTGTGGAACCCCCCCCCCCCTTACATTGTGTACCTCTTGTACTGAAAGGGCCTTACATTGTAAAGAGCATATTCTGAGCAATTTTCCCCAAGTGTCACAACCTTTAACGCCCACACAAGCGACGCCAAGTACCTCTAGTGCGTATTATCTAAATTACCAGTGTTACAGGGTAAACACAGTAGTTCAGGTATTAATGTGAATACTGAATCCTCTGATGCTTTATTGGCTATTTCCGATGTACCCTCACAGTGTTCTGAGTTGGGGGGTCAGGGAATTGCTGTCCGAGGGAGAACTTTCAGACTCAGGAAATGTGTTACCTCAGACAGATTCTGATTCTTCGGGAGGTTTTAGCGACTCCGGATGATTGTGACCCTATTGTGATACCACCAGAGAAATTGTGTAAGATGGACAAATATCTAGAGGTGCCTACTTACACTGATTTTTCCGGTTCCTAAAAGAATTTCAGAAATTGTAAAAAAGGAATGGGATAGACCAGGTATACTGTTCTCTCCCCCTTCTAATTTTAAGAAAATGTTTCCCATATCAGACACCATTCGCGACTCGTGGCAAATGGTCCCTAAGGTGGTGGGAGCTATATCTACCCTGGCTAAGCGTAAAACTATACCTATTGAGGACAGTTGTGCTTTCAAAGACCCTATGGATAAAAAATTAGAGGGTCTTCTAAAGAAATTAATTATTCATCGGGGTTTCCTTTTACAACCTACGGCTTGCATTGTTCCAGTAACTACTGCAGCAGCTTTTTGGTTTGATGCTCTAGAAGAATCTCTGAAGGTTGAGACTCCATTAGATGACATCTTGGATAGAATTAAGGCTCTCAAGCTAGCTAATTCTTTTATTACTGATGCCGCTTTTCAAATAGCTAAATTAGCGGCGAAAAATGCAGGATTTGCCATTCTAGCACATAGAGCGTTATGGCTCAAATCTTGGTCTGCTGATGTGTCATCAAAATCTAAGCTTTTAGCTATTCCTTTCAAAGGTAAGACCCTATTTGGGCCTGAATTGAAGGAAATCATTTCTGACTTTACTGGAGGTAAAGGCCATGCCCTATCTCAGGACAAGTCTGTTAAGATGAGGGGTAAACAAAATAATTTCCGTTCCTTTCGAAACTTTAAAGGAGGACCCTCTGCTTCCTCTTCCTCCACAAAGCAGGAAGGGAATCTCTTTCATGTAATTAGCAAGAGTCCATGAGCTAGTGACTTATGGGATATACATTCCTACCAGGAGGGGCAAAGTTTCCCAAACCTCAAAATGCCTATAAATACACCCCTCACCACACCCACAAATCAGTTTTACAAACTTTGCCTCCTGTGGAGGTGGTGAAGTAAGTTTGTGCTAGATTCTTCGTTGATATGCGCTCCGCAGCAGGTTGGAGCCCGGTTTTCCTCTCAGCGTGCAGTGAATGTCAGAGGGATGTGAAGAGAGTATTGCCTATTTGAATTCAATGATCTCCTTCTACGGGGTCTATTTCATAGGTTCTCTGTTATCGGTCGTAGAGATTCATCTCTTACCTCCCTTTTCAGATTGACGATATACTCTTATATATACCATTACCTCTACTGATTCTCGTTTCAGTACTGGTTTGGCTTTCTACTACATGTAGATGAGTGTCCTGGGGTAAGTAAGTCTTATTTTCTGTGACACTCTAAGCTATGGTTGGGCACTTTTATATAAAGTTCTAAATATATGTATTCAAACATTTATTTGCCTTGACTTAGGATGTTCAACGTTCCTTATTTCAGACAGTCAGTTTCATATTTGGGATAATGCATATGAATAAATAAATTTTTTTTCTTACCTTAAAATTTGACTTTTTTCCTGTGGGCTGTTAGGCTCGCGGGGGCTGAAAATGCTTCATTTTATTGCGTCATTCTTGGCACAGACTTTCTTGGCGCAAAATTTTTTTTGTCATTTCCGGCGTCATACGTGTCGCCGGAAGTTGCGTCATTTTTTTGACGTTTTTGCGCCAAAAAATGTTGGCGTTACCGGATGTGGCGCCATTTTTGGCGCCAAAAGCATTTAGGCGCCAAATAATGTGGGCGGCTTTTTGGCGCTAAAAAATTTGAGCGTCATTGTTGTCTCCACAATATTTAAGTCTCATTATTTATTGCTTCTGGTTGCTAGAAGCTTGTTCATTGTCATTTTTTTCCCATTCCTGAAACTGTCATTTAAGGAATTTGATCAATTTTGCTTTATATGTTGTTTTTTTCTATTACATATTGCAAGATGTCTGATTGTCCCTGAATCAGAAGCCACTTCTGGAAAAACGCTTAACTGAGTTTCAGTTCTACCAAAGCTAAGTTCATTTATTTTAAATGTTATAAATGTTTATCTTTAGCTATGGTTTGTAATAAGGTATTATGATATACTTTTACATGCAGAATCCATTAGTGTTTATGCTTTATATATTTCCATTCTTACATTTTATGTACAAGAAATATTTAGAAGATTTATAAGAAATATTTTCTGATTCTATTTTAAAGGCTTTGTCTGACTTCGTGCCTTCTAATAAAATTTTTAGGTCTTTTTCACTTCTTTTTTAATTATTGAAGTTTCAAATGACCAACAACATACTGATTTATCCTTCTCTGATGATGTTTTTTCTCTTTCAGAAATTTTCTTCATCAGATATTGACACTAACAAATCTACTTTTTTATTATTTTCTATTATTAAAGTACATTTGTTCTTTGTTGAAAAGGTGTTGATTACTTTGGATATTAAGGTAACTAGTTCTATAAGATTAGCTGACACTATTTCTGCCTATTTATTTCTTCTGTGTTTTCAGAGGTTTTCTTTCCAATTCCCCATTCTAGGGAATGGAATAGGCTGAGAATTTTCTTTTATTCCTTTTTCAAAGGTTTTAAACTATATTCTTTGCCAGCAGTTAAATTCAATTTGGAGGGTTCTCCAATTTATTGGGGCTATCTCTACTTCTACTAATTATGCTATTGTTTCTATAGCAAAATAGTATTTATTTTCCTTTAGATAGTTGTATCTTATTTATGGAAAATTATTTAGTTTCAGGTACTTTTCTTGGTCCTGTGATTTATTTGGATATTGCAATTGCTTCATTTTTTCTGTTTACTTTAAGATCAAGTATCAGATTATGATTTATTTTAGCATTGTTAAAGGACAACATTTACTAGACTAGGTGCTGTTGCATTTGTCTTGTTGTTTTGCATTTATTGATTATGCAAGTCCTCTGTATTGACTGGTCCTTTAAACTGGACTATCATGCTAATAATTTCATTTGTGTCTTCATTTTATTGAATATTTTCGCAAATGAGGGTTAATCTATGTTTTTAGCTATTTTAGCTAGAAGAATTTTGTTCTAAGATAATCAATTATTTGTTTTATAATTGGATTAAATTCTTAACTGTTACTCTGGGCTTCAAGATTGAGTTCTAAGATTAAACTTTAAGCTTATACTAGTTTAGTTGTTCTTATTAAGGAACAAATTCCTGAGTTCTTTCCCAAGTAACATGTTTGTAATTGGGGTTCGAAATCAGCTCCCTAATATTGCGATGTACATGCCGTATTACAGCTTGGCTGGTAAGAGGCAGGTTAAGACTTCTTTGAAATTTATTTGGTTCTATTTTGTCCAAATTTCTTTGATTTTATTCCAGTAAGGCTAACACTTTCTTTAATCAAACACAAGGAAAGAGGCGCCGTATGTGTGAATCTTAAACAGCCAACATCAGATATAAAACATGTGCAGGGTACTCAAAATATGGAAAGGCACTCCAATGTGCCTATAGGAGCAGGCTGGTATTCACAGCAAACCAGCTGGCTGAACCGGCAATCCAGGATATCCAAGGTAGGAGACTCTATGTCTTAACGGACTGTGTGTAGTGGGTCCAGCGATATGGGAACAGGAGCTAGGTGCAAACAAAGGCACACCACTGTGTGAATCTGTAAGGGTACACTGGTAAATTTGCAATCTGTGCAGGGTACTCACATTCTGTGGCGGCACTCAATTGTGCCAATAGAGACAGGCTGGCTTTCTCAGCAACCCAGCTGGCTGTATGGGATATGAATCAGGAAAAACTGCAGCATTCAGAATTAACAGGTAGCTCAGAAATGAACAATTGCAATGGGGATATATGGTTAAAAAAGGATTTAATAAAATTAAAAACAATTAAAAATACATATATCCCTCATGCACAATAAGTAAATGACATGCAACGCGTTTCTCGGTGTCAACCGTTTCCTCAGGCATGTATTCTAACTCTACATAAACATCTTATAAAGATCTGAGCTACCTGTACTGCCCCACCCTTCATACCAAAAAAGACCAATCACAAAGGCCCTTTGTTTAATTGCCCATTAGTTGATGCACCTGCACACTTCTCATCCCCTACCCTAATAGGCTTACTGGGCTTGTACAAGTGTTATGTTCAATGGGAGGGGAAGCAAACTAAATGTTTTTTGAAAAATACCCCAATTAAAGATCATAATATCATGGCTATATGTTTAATAATATTACATATACGCTCCCGGGATATTGTGTGTGGCCATAAATAGATACCTCATTGAATCTGATATTAGCCTCATTCTATTAAAAAATAAAAACAAATATTCATACCTGTCTACTGGTGTTTGGCGTAGTGCGTAACTGATACATAAGATATACAAAATACCGGATTTCTCTATTAAGTCTTCTATGTTTCACAGTGGATTCTCATAGCTATTCACCTAATTCACACAATTTAGTGTTAGGCGGAAAACCGCCACCCGGATCATGAAAAGTAAACAATCCTCTGTGATTGTTTGGCGTCTGACGTGAACGCCAATGATAGGCTGATAGGCTCCAGCTTTCAGACCAATCCTAAATGCTAGCCGCTGCACACCCCTACTCGAGTGTGTCAGCCAATCTTCAGACTCGTAACAGTGGAAAAAGGCACTCTATTAATGCTCCCGGTACCCACAGCCCGCTGCAAATATTGTCAGCGCCAGCTCTGGTACCGATCAGTGTCATAGGCTAGATACTGCTCTCGCATAAAGACCGATAGAGGGGATATTTCTCCCATCTCAGGTCCATCAACGACAGGACCCGCCTCCTCACTACGTCACGGAGCTGTCAACAAAAAAATTCCGTAAACACTCCCGCAAATGAATACACTCGTTCCTATGGCTAAACAATTCTAATACCAGCAGCTATTCCTGTTGGTCAACCTATGGTGCTAACAGGTATCTAGTGGGTGACATTATAAATGTGGCATAGATCGATAGTAAGAAAATATCCACTATATGAGTCCATAAGTAAATCTCTGCCTAGTGCCCCAATATATGAGCCCAACACCATAAAGGGACAAAATGACCCTCTGCGTGACCAGAACCACCATACCGAAAATCATATTTGTAATAAGTGTTAGTGACATATGTGATAATCTGTTAGAATTCAAAACACTGACTAACCTATGTTGTATTATAAAACAGCATTTGCTACCATTATAAAGTACTGTGTGCAAAAGAGTGCTTCACATGTTGTGACCCTTGATTATTAAGATACAATATCCTACCATTCTCCTTACACGCAACACTAATAACCCTACCAGTGCCATTAATTGAAGTGATACTGAGATGGTCATTAATTATTAAGTACTATATGCATATGACCATGATAAAGAGTGCTTCACATATTGTGACCCTTGATTATTATGTACAATATCCTACACTTTCTTTAAGTGTGTTTCTGTCCTATATATTTTGGGTACTGTTGAAGCATGGCTGGGCACCCATGGGGTTCAAGCGCTGCTCAAACCTGGAATCTTCTGGGGTATTTCTTCCAGTTCCTTTTTTAGGAACCGGGTTTGGAGTTTTATTCAAACTATTTTGCCTTTTTATGGTCATTGATAGCATTATTTGTTTTCATTAGATATAATAAATGCATATTTTCATTTTTCTGTTTTCATTCAGATTATTTTCTGAGGATGCGGAATCTCATATGATTCACTTGCTCTTCAGGACATAGTTAGAGGATCTTTTTTTCGAAAGCTCTTGATTCCTCACACAAGGGTCACCTTTTTTAGGTTTCCAGAAAGTTTGTGTCACTGTCTTTGTCTCTATCAGACCAGGGATAATGTTATTGGGTTCCGTCTATCGGTACCTTTAGTCTCTATTATTTCCTTCAGTTGCTATATATGCATAGAAGTTTTAGGTCTTATGGCCACGGCATTGGATTCAATTCCCTTTGCTCATTTTCACTAGATAGAACCTTTCCAGTCTTTTATGAGTGTTGTTTCTTCTAGAATATGGTTGGAGGATCAATTTACCAAAAAGTTCGTTGATTCCTCAGACAAGGGTAACCTTTTTAGGTTTCCTGATAGATTCAGTGTCCTTGACTCTGTCTCTGACAGACAAGAGACGTCTGAAATTGGTTTCAGCTTGTCGAAACCTTCAGTCTCAATCTTTCCCTTCGGTAGCCTTATGCATGGAAATTCTAGGTCTTATGACTGCTGCATTGGACGCGGTTCCCTTTGCTCGTTTTCACATGTGACCTCTTCAGCTCTGTATGCTGAACCAGTGGTGCAGGGATTATACAAAGATATCTCAATTAATATCTTTAAAACCGATTGTTCGACACTTTCTGACATGGTGGACAGACCACCATCGTTTAATTCAGGGGGCTTCTTTTGTTCTTCCAACCTGGATTGAGATTTCAACAGATGCAAGTCTGACAGGTTGGGGAGCTGTTTGGGGGTCTCTGACAGCACAAGGGGTTTGGGAATCTCAGGAGGTGAGATTACCAATCAATATTTTGGATCTCCGTGCAATTTCCAGAGCTCTTCAGTCATGGCCTCTTCTAAAGAGAGAGTCGTGGTTTGGGCGGAATCCAGCTCCTGTCTAATTTCTGCGGTTCATATCCCAGGTATAGACAATTGGGAAGCGGATTATCTCAGTCGCCAAACGTTGCATCCGGGCGAATGGTCTCTTCACCCAGAGGTATTTCTTCAGATTGTTCAAATGTGGGGACTTCGAGAAATAGATCTGATGGCTTCTCATCTAAACAAGAAGCTTCCCAGGTATCTGTCCAGATCCAGGGATCCTCAGGCGGAGGCAGTGGATGCATTTTCACTTCCTTGGAAGTATCATCCTGCCTATATCTTTCCACCTCTAGTTCTTCTTCCAAGAGTAATTTCCAAGATTCTAAGGGGTGCTCGTCTGTTCTGCTGGTGGCTCCAGCATGGCCTCACAGGTTTTGGTATGCGGATCTTGTCCGGATGGTCACTTGCCAACCATGGACTCTTCCGTTAAGACCAGACCTTCTATCACAAGGTCCTTTTTTCCATCAGGATCTCAAATCCTTAAATTTGAAGGTATAGAGATTGAACGCTTGATTCTCAGTAATAGAGGTTTCTCTGACTCTCTGATTAATACTATGTTACAGGCTCGTAAATCTGTATCTAGGAAGATATATTATCGAGTCTGGAAGGTTTACATTTCTTGGTGTTTTCTCATCTTTTTTTCTTGGCATTCTTTTAGAATTCCTAGAATTTTACAGTTTCTTCAGGATGGTTTGGATAAAGGTTTGTCTGCAAGTTCCTTGAAGGACAAATCTCTGCTCTTTCTGTTCTTTTTCACAGAAAGATTACTAGTCTTCCTGTTATTCATTGTTTTGTACAAGCTTTGGTTCGTATAAAACCTGTTATTAAGTCAATTTCTCCTCCTTGGAGTTTGAATTTGGTTCTGGCGGCTCTTCAAGCTCCTCAGTTTGAACCTATGCATTCGCTGGACATTAAATTACTTTCTTGGAAAGTTTTGTTTCTTTTGGCCATCTCTTCTGCTAGAAGAGTTTCTGATTTATCTGCTCTTTCTTGTGAGTCTCCTTTTCTGATTTTTCATCAGGATAAGGCGGTGTTGCGAACTTCTTTTCAATTTTTACCTAAGGTTGTGAATTCTAACAACATTAGTAGAGAAATTGTGGTTCCTTCATTGTGTCCTAATCCTAAGAATCCTAAGGAAAGATCGTTGCATTCTATGGATGTAGTTAGAGCTTTGAAATATTATGTTGAAGCTACTAAAATTTTCCGAAAGACTTCTAGTCTATTTTGTTATATTTTCCGGTTCTAGGAAAGGTCAGAAGGCCTCTGCCATTTCTTTGGCGTCTTGGTTAAAGTCTTTGATTCATCATGCTTATGTCGAGTCGGGTAAAACTCCGCCTCAAAGGATTACAGCTCATTCTACTAGGTCATTTTCTACTTCCTGGGCGTTTAGGAATGAAGCTTCGGTTGATCAGATTTGCAAAGTAGCAACTTGGTCTTCTTTGCATACTTTTTCTAAATTCTACCATTTTGATGTGTTTTCTTCTTCTGAAGTAGTTTTTGGTAGAAAAGTACTTCAGGCAGCTGTTTCAGTATGATTCTTCTGCTTATAATTTCAGTTTTTTTCATTATAAGATTTAAACTTTATTTTGGGTGTGGATTATTTTCAGCGGAATTGGCTATCTTTATTTTATCCCTCTCTCTCTAGTGACTCTTGCGTGGAAGATCCACATCTTGGGTATTCATTATCCCATACGTCACTAGCTCATGGACTCTTGCTAATTACATGAAAGAAAACATAATTTATGTAAGAACTTACCTGATAAATTCATTTCTTTCATATTAGCAAGAGTCCATGAGGCCCTCCCTTTTTTGTGGTGGTTATGATTTTTTTGTATAAAGCACAATTATTCCAATTCCTTATTTTTTATGCTTTCGCACTTTTGTCTTATCACCCCACTTCTTGGCTATGCGTTAAACTGATTTGTGGGTGTGGTGAGGGGTGTATTTATAGGCATTTTGAGGTTTGGGAAACTTTGCCCCTCCTGGTAGGAATGTATATCCCATACGTCACTAGCTCATGGACTCTTGCTAATATGAAAGAAATGAATTTATCAGGTAAGTTCTTACATAAATTATGTTTTTGCTCAATCTAAGTCAGTCTGGAGACCCAACCAGACTTGGAATAAAGGTAAACAATCCAAGAAGCCTGCTGCTGCTACAAAGACAGCATGAAGGGGCGGCCCCCTTATCCGGGACCGGATCTACTAGGGGGCAAACTTTCTTTCTTTGTTCAGGCTTGGGCAAGAGATGTTCAGGACCCCTGGGCGCTGGAAATCGTGACCCACGGTATCAACTGGAATTCAAGGATTTTCTCCTAAGAGAGAGATTTCATCTTTCACGATTATCTGTAGACCAGATAAAAAGAGAGGCGTTCTTACGCTGTGTAAGAGACCTCTCTACCAGAACAGGGACAGGGGTTTTACTCAAATCTTTTCATGGTTCCCAAAAAAGAGGGAACTTTCAGACCCATTTTAGATCTCAAGTGTCTAAACAAATTTCTGAGTCCCATCATTCAAGATGGAGACTATACGAACAATCTTACCAATGATCCAGGAGGGTCAATATATGACTACCGTGGACTTGAAGGATGCTTACCTTCATATCCCTATCCACAAGGATCATCATCAGTTCCTAAGATTTGCCTTCCTGGACAAACATTATCAGTTCGTGGCTCTTCCCTTCGGGTTGGCCACAGCACCCAGAATCTTCACAAAGGTTCTAGGGTCTCTTCTAGCGGTTCTCAGACCGCGGGGCATAGCAGTGGCGCCTTATCTGGACGATATTCTGATTCAGGCATCAATTTATCATTTGACAAAATCTCACACAGACATAGTATTGTCTTTCCTGAGAACTCACGGTTGGAAAGTGAACATAGAAAAGAGTTCACTAGTTCCACGGACAAGGGTTCCTTTCTTGGGGACTCTTATAGACTCGGTAGACATTAAAATATTTCTGACGGAGGTCAGAAAAACAAAGAGTTTAAATACTTGCCGAGCACTACAGTCCATTCCTCGGCCATCAGTGACTCAGTGCATGGAGGTCATTGGATTAATGGTAGCGGCAATGGACGTCATTCCGTTTGCCCGCTTTCATCTCAGACCACTGCAGCTGTGCATGCTCTGACAGTGGAATGAGGATTATGCAAATTTATCTCCTCAGATAAATCTGGATCAAGAGACCAGAGACTCTCTTCTTTGGTTGTTGTCGCCGGATCATCTGTCCCAGGGGACTTGTTTCCACAGACCCTCGTGGGTGATAGTGACAACGGACGCCAGTCTACTGGGCTGGGGTGCAGTCTGGAATTCCCTGAAGGCTCAGGGTGTTTGGACTCAGGTGGAGTCTCTACTTCCAATCAATATCCTGGAACTGAGAGAAATATTCACTGCGCTTCAGGCATGGCCTCAGTTGGCTTTGGCCAAATTCATCAGATTACAGGCTGACAACATCAAGACTGTGGCATATATCAATCATCAGGGGGGAACGAGGAGTTCCTTAGCAATGACAGAAGTATCCAGGTTAATCCGATGGGCGGAGGCCCACTCTTATCTGTCGGCAATCTACATCCCAGGAGTAGAAAACTGGGAAGTGGATTTTCTAAGTCGTCAGACTTTTCATCCGGGGGAGTGGGAACTCCATCCGGAGGTGTTTGCTTCATTGGTTCGCCAATGGGGCAGACCGGAATTGGATCTGATGGCATCTTGTCAGAATGCCAAACTTCCACGTTACGAATCCAGGTCGAGGGATCCACAGGTTGAACTGATGGATGCCCTGGCAGTGCCTTGGTTGTTCAGCCTAGCTTATGTGTTTCCACCGTTTCCTCTCCTTCCACGAGTGATTACTCGAATCAAACAGGAGAGAGCTTCAGTAATCCTGATAGTGCCTGCATGGCCACGCAGGACTTGGTATGCGGATTTAGTGGACATGTCCTCTCTACCACCGTGGAAACTTCCTTTGAGACAGGACCTTCTTGTTCAAGGTCCTTTCCAACATCCAAATCTTATTTCTCTGCAGCTGACTGCGTGGAGATTGAACGCTTGATTTTATCGAAGCTAGGATTCTCTGATTCGGTCATTGACACTTTGATACAGGCTCGAAAGCCTGTCGCTAGAAAAATCTATCATAAGATATGGCGTAAATATCTTTTTTGGTGTGAATCCAAGGGTTGCTCATGGAGTAAAATTAGGATTCCCAGGATTCTGTCTTTTCTCCAAGAAGGATTGGAGAAAGGGTTATCTGCAAGTTCCTTAAAGGGACAATTTCTGCTTTGTCAATTTTGCTTCACAAGCGCTTGGCAGATGTGCCAGATGTTCAGTCTTTTTGTCAGGCTCTAACTAGAATTAAGCCTGTATTTAGACCAATTACTCCTCCCTGGAGTTTGAGTTTAGTTCTTTGAGTTCTTCAAGGGGTTCCGTTTGAACCCATGCATTCCATAGATATTAAATTGTTATCTTGGAAAGTTCTGTTTTTAGTCGCTATTTCTTCTGCTCGAAGAGTTTCTGAGCTTTCAGCGTTACAATGTGATTCGCCTTATCTTATATTTCATTCTGATAAGGTGGTTTTACGTACCAAACCTGGATTTCTTCCTAAGGTTGTTTCAAATAAGAATATTAATCAGGAAATTGTTGTTCCTTCCTTGTGTCCTAATCCTCCTCCTAAGAAGGAGCGTCTGTTACATAACTTGGACGTGGTCCGTGCCTTGAAGTTTTACTTGCAGGCGACTAAGGATTTCCGTCAATCATCTTCATTGTTTATTCTGGAAAGTGTAGGGGTCAGAAAGCTACGGCTACCTCTTTCTTTTTGGCTGAGAAGTATCATCCGCCTGGCATATGAGACTGCTGGACAGCAGCCTCCTGAAAGAATTACTGCTCATTCTTCTAGGGCAGTGGCTTCCACATGGGCCTTTAAAAACGATGCTTCTGTTGAACAGATTTGTAAGGCTGCGACTTGGTCGTCCCTTCATACTTTTTCCAAATTTTACAAATTTGATACTTCTGCTTCTTCTGAGGCTGTTTTTGGGAGATAAGTTCTTCAAGCAGTGGTACCTTCTGTTTAGGTTCCTGTCTTGTCCCTCCCTTTCGTCCGTGTCCTGTAGCTTTGGTATTGTATCCCACAAGTAAGGATGAAATCCGTGGACTCGTCGTATCTTGTAGAAGAAAATGAAATTTATGCTTACCTGATAAATTGATTTCTTCTACGATACGAGGAGTCCACGGCCCTCCCTGTCATTTTTAGACGGATTATATTTTTTATTTACAACTTCAGTCACCTCTGCACCTTTTAGCTATTCCTTTCTCTTCCTAAAACCTTCAGTCGAATGACTGGGGGTGGAGGGAAGGGAGGAGATATATATACAGCTCTGCTGTGGTGCTCTTTGCCACTTCCTGTTAGCAGGAGGATAATATTCCACAAGTAAGGATGAAATCCGTGCACTCGTCGTATCGTAGAATATATCAATTTATCAGGTAAGCATAAATTTCTTTTTTAAAACTTCTTATAAAATTTATGAAATTTCTAATGACTGACAACATACTGAAATATCATCCTCCTGATGAGAATCTCTCTGGTTCAGAAGATCCTACCTCAGACATTGACAATGACAAATCTACTTATCTTTTCAAGATTGAGTATACTCGTTCCTTGTTAAAAGAAGTGTTGGTTACTTTGGATATTGAGGAGTCTAGTCCTCTTGATATCAAAACTAGTAAACATTTAAATTCTGTTTATAAACCTCCTGTGGTTACTCCTGAGGTTTTTCCAGTTCCTGATGCTATTTCTGATGCGATTGCTAAGGAATGGATTAAGCCTGGTACTTCTTTCATTCCTCCTCCTAGGTTTAAAATGTTGTACCCGTTGCCAGCGGCTAGATTAGAGTTTTGGAGAAAAATCCCCAAAGTTGATGGAGCTATCTCTACTCTTGCTAAACGTACTGCTATTCCTATGGAAGACAATACTTCATTTAAAGATCCTTTAGATAGGAAACTTAAATCTTGTCTAAGGAAAGCTTATTTATATTCTGGCTATATTCTCAGGCCTGCCATTTCTGTGGCTGATGTTGCGGCTGCATCAACCTTTTGGTTGGATAGCCTAGCGCAACAGGAAACAGATCCTGATTTGTCTAGCATTGTTCGCTTGCTTCAACATGCTAATAATTTTATCTGTGATACCATTTTTTATATCATCAAAATTGATGTTAAATCTATGTCTTTAGCTATTTTAACTAGAAGAGCTTTATGGCTCAAATCTTGGCATGCTGACATGGTATCTAAGTCTAGATTACTATCTCTTTCTTTCCAAGGTAACAATTTATTTGGTTCTCAGTTGGATTCAACTATCACTGGGGGGAAAGGGAGTTTTTTTGCCTCAGGATAAAAGATCTAAGGGTAAATCTAAAGCTTCTAATCGTTTTCGTTCTTTTCGACAGAATAAGGAACAAAAAAACAATCCTTCCCCTAAAGACTCTGGTTTCAATTGGACACCCACCTTCAAGTTGGAATAAATTCAAGCCTTTTAAGAAACCAAAGCCAGCCCCCAAGTCTGCATGAAGGTGCGGCCCTCGATCCAGTTCAGCTGGTGGGGGGCAGATTGAATTTATTCCAAGACATTTGGGCAGATTCTGTTTAAAATCAGTGGATTCAGAGGGGTCTATTTAACAAGGGCCGAATGGCTCCTGTTCCCCTTGTTTCCGTGCGAGCATTCAGGCTCGCCGGAAACAGGAGTAAAGAAGCAGCGGTCTTAAGACCGCTGCTCCTTAACTCATACGCCGCCTCTGAGGTGGCGTTTAGCAATTTATGATCGGGCTGATTGACACCCCCTGCTAGTGGCCGATTGGCCGCGAATCTGCAGTGAGCGGTATTGCACCAGCAATTCACAAGAACGGCTGGTGCAATGATAAATACCAACAGTGTATGCTGTCGGTATTTATCGATGTGCGGCGGACATGGTTCGCTATAGTGGATCATGTCTGTCCGCACATATATAAATAGACCCCAGAGTAGTGTCTCTCAAGGGTATCGAATAGGATTCAGAGTAAGACCGCCGGTGAGAACATTTATTTTCTCTCACGTTCAGAAAAGCCTGAGCCTTCACTGGATTTGCTGGAAGTGTGTTTCAGATCTAGAGCTTTCATGGGTAATCATACCAGTTCCGTTTCAGGAACAAGGACTGGGGCTTTATTCAAATCTATTCATTGTCCCAAAGAAAGAAAGAAAATTAATTCAGGCCAGTTCTGGATCTGAAGTTTTTGAATCGTTTTGTAAGGGTCCCAACTTTCAAGATGGTGACTATAAAAACTATTCTATCTTGTGTTCAGCAAGGTCATTATATGTCCACGATAGACTTACAGGATGCTTATCTTCACATTCTGATTCATCCAGACCACTATCGGTTTCTGAGATTCTATTTTCTAGAGCATTACCAATTTGTTGCTCTTCCATTTGGCCTAGCAACAGCTCCAAGGATCTTTCTTTCATGTAATTGGCAAGAGTCCATGAGCTAGTGACGTATTGGATATACAATCCTACCAGGAGGGGCAAAGTTTCCCAAACCTCAAAATGCCTATAAATACACCCCCACCACACCCACAATTCAGTTTTACAAACTTTGCCTCCTATGGAGGTGGTGAAGTAAGTTTGTGCTAGATTTCTAGGTTGATATGCGCTTCTCAGCTTTTTTTGAAGCCCGGTTCCTCTCAGAGTGCAGTGAATGACAGAGGGATGTGAAGGGAGTATTACCTATTGAATACAATGGTCATCCCAACAGGGATCTATTTCATAGGTTCTCTGTTATCGGTCGTAGAGATTCATCTCCTACCTCCCTTTTCAGATCGACGATATACTCTTAAATACCATTACCTCTGCTGATTACAGTTTCAGTACTGGTTTGGCTATCTACTTTATGTATATGAGTGTCTTTTGGTAAGTATGTTTCCTTTATTTAAGACACTCTCAGCTATGGTTTGGCACTTTATATTTAAAGTTCTAAATATATGTTTGTACTTATATTTGCTATGATTCAGGTTTATCAGTATATTTTCTTCTTGCAGACTGTCAGTTTCATATTTGGGAAATGCATATAAAAAAAAAAATTTTTAAAAAAAATCTTACCTGAAATTTTCAAATTGACTCTTTTCTAAACTGCGGGCTGTTAGGCTCACGGGAGCGCAAAATGCTATAATTAATTGCGTCATTCTTGGCGCAAGACTTTTGGCGCGAGAATTAAGTTTGTTGACGTAATTTCGTCATTTCTGGCGTCTTAGTTGGCGCCGAGTTTTTCCACGTAGTTGCGTCATCTATGACGCTCGTGTTTGTTGCAGATGTTCTTGGCGCCAAAAGATATTTTGTAAGTTGTGGGCGTCATACTTGGCGCCAAACTTTTGACATTATTTAAGACTTCATTTCTTTTTTGCTTCTGGTTTCCAGAGGCTTATTTTGTTTTGCATTTCTTTCCCATTCCTGAAACTGTCATATAAGGAAATTGATATTTTGCTTTATATGTTGTTTTTTCTCTTACATTTGCAAGATATCTCAAAACTGTTCCTGTATCAGAAAACACTGTTGGATTCCTGCTGACTGATATCAGTCCTACCAAAGCTAAGTTAATTTATTTTAATGTTATGAATTTTTATCTTTAGCTATGGTTTGTAATAAGTTATTATGATAAACTTTTACATGCAGAGAAAATGTCCATCAGTATTAATGCATTGTCTATTGCTATTCTTTTAACATCTAATGTACAAGATATACCTGGGAATTTATAAGAATATTTTTCTGATTCTATTCAGAAGGCTTTATCTGCCATCCCGCCTTCTAATAAAATGTAAAGGTCTTTTTTAAACTTGTCATTTAGTTGATGAATTTTCAAATGACCGACAACATACTGTATTATCCTTCTCTGATGAGGATTTATCTGATTCAGAATATCCTTCATCAGATATTGACACTGACAAATCTACTTTTTATTTTTAAATAGAGTACATTCGTTCTTTGTTGAAAAGGTGTTGATTATATTGGATATTGAGGAGACTAGACCTCTTGATTTTAAGGCTAGCTAACATTTAAATTCTGTTTATTAACCTCCTGTGGTTATTTCAGAGGTTTTTTTCCAGTTCCTAATACTAGGGAATGGAATAGGCCTGGTACTTCTTTTATTCCTTCTTTAAGGTTTTATAAATTGTTCCTTTGCCAGGAGTTAGTTTGGAGTTTTGGGAAAAGAGCCCCAAAGTTAATGGGGCTATCTCTACTCTTGCTAAACGTACTACTATTCCTTTGGAAAATAGTATTTATTTTAAAGGTTTTTCAGATGGGAAACTTATATCTTATCTAAGGAAAATTAATTTTTCAGGTCCTTTTCTTAGGCCTGCAATTTCTTTGGCCGATGTTGCAGCTGTTTCATCTTTTTTGGTTGCAAACTTTAGCGCAACACGTATCCGGTTATGATTTGTTTAGCATTGTTACCTTGATTCAACATGCTAATAATTTCAAAATTGATGTTAAATACATTTTAGCTAGAGGAACTTTGTGGCTTAAATCTTGGAATGTTGATTTGATTTCTAAATCCAGATTTCTATTTTCTTTTCTTCCAAGGTAATACATTTTTTTTGGTTCACAGTTGGAGTCAATACTTTCAACTGTTACTGTGGGGAAGGGAGTTTTTTTGCCTCAAGTTTACGTTCTAAGGGTAAATCTTAAGCTTATATCCGTTTTTTGTTATTAAGGAACAGAAACCTAATTCTTCCCCAAGTAATATGTTTCTAATTGTAAGCTTTCTTCAAAATGGAATGAATTCAAGCCATTTATGAGATCAAAGCCAGCCCCTAAATTCACATGAAGGTGCAGCTCTTATTCCAGCTTAGCTGGTAGGGGGCAGGTTAAGATTTTTCTAAAGTTGTTTGGTTCAATTTGGTCCAAACTCCTTAGATTGGGGTTCAGACTGTGAGAAGTATTTTTCTCTCTCACATATTCCAGCAATCCCAGTAAAGGCTCAGACTTTCCTGAAGTGTGTTTCAGACCTGGATTTATCTGGGGTATTCATACCAGTTCCGTTTCAGGAACAGGGTCTGGGGTTTTATTCAGATCTATTCATTGTCCCAAAGAAAGAAAATCTTTTGCTTTGTCATAAGAGTACCATCTTTCATGATGTGATTATAAGTTCTATTCTGCCTTTTGTTCAGCAAGGGCATTTATTTGCCCACAATAGACTTACAGGATGCATATCTTCATGTTCTGTTTCATTCAGATTATTTGCATTTTCTGAGATTCTCTTTTCTCCAACATAGGTGTGTCCGGTCCACGGCGTCATCCTTACTTGTGGGATATTCTCTTCCCCAACAGGAAATGGCAAAGAGCCCAGCAAAGCTCCGCCTACCCCAGTCATTCTCTTTGCCGTTGTACAGGCAACATCTCCACGGAGATGGCTTAGAGTTTTTTAGTGTTTAACTGTAGTTTTTATTATTCAATCAAGAGTTTGTTATTTTGAAATAGTGCTGGTATGTACTATTTACTCAGAAACAGAAAAGAGATGAAGATTTCTGTTTGTATGAGGAAAATGATTTTAGCAACCGTCACTAAAATCCATGGCTGTTCCACACAGGACTGTTGAGAGCAATTAACTTCAGTTGGGGGAACAGTGTGCAGTCTCTTGCTGCTTGAGGTATGACACATTCTAACAAGACGATGTAATGCTGGAAGCTGTCATTTTCCCTATGGGATCCGGTAAGCCATGTTTATTACGATCGTAAATAAGGGCTTCACAAGGGCTTATTAAAACTGTAGACTTTTTCTGGGCTAAATCGATTCATTATTAACACATATTTAGCCTTGAGGAATCATTTTATCTGGGTATTTTGATATAATAATATCGGCAGGCACTGTTTTAGACACCTTATTCTTTAGGGGCTTTCCCAAAGCATAAGCAGAGTCTCATTTTCGCGCCGGTGTGGCGCACTTGTTTTTGAGAGGCATGGCATGCAGTCGCATGTGAGAGGAGCTCTGATACTTAGAAAAGACTTTCTGAAGGCGTCATTTGGTATCGTATTCCCCTTTGGGCTTGGTTGGGTCTCAGCAAAGCTGATACCAGGGACTGTAAAGGGGTTAAAGTTCAAAACGGCTCCGGTTCCGTTATTTTAAGGGTTAAAGCTTCCAAATTTGGTGTGCAATACTTTTAAGGCTTTAAGACACTGTGGTGAAAATTTGGTGAATTTTGAACAATTCCTTCATGTTTTTTCGCAATTGCTGTAATAAAGTGAGTTCAGTTTAAAATTTAAAGTGACAGTAACGGTTTTATTTTAAAACGTTTTTTGTACTTTGTTATCAAGTGTATGCCTGTTTAACATGTCTGAACTACCAGATAGACTGTGTTCTGAATGTGGGGAAGCCAGAATTCCTATTCATTTAAATAAATGTGATTTATGTTATAATGATAATGATGCCCAAGATGATTCCTCAAGTGAGGGGAGTAAGCATGGTACTGCATCATTCCCTTCTTCGTCTACACGAGTCTTGCCCACTCAGGAGGCCCCTAGTACTTCTAGCGCGCCAATACTCCTTACTATGCAACAATTAACGGCTGTAATGGATAATTCTGTCAAAAACATTTTAGCCAAAATGAACACTTATCAGCGTAAGCGCGGCTGCTCTGTTTTAGATACTGAAGAGCATGACGACGCTGATAATAATATTTCTGAAGGGCCCCTAACCCAGTCTGATGGGGCCAGGGAGGTTTTGTCTGAGGGAGAAATTACTGATTCAGGGAACATTTCTCAACAGGCTGAACCTGATGTGATTGCATTTAAATTTAAGTTGGAACATCTCCGCATTCTGCTTAAGGAGGTACTATCCACTCTGGATGATTGTGACAAGTTGGTCATCCCAGAGAAACTTTGTAAAATGGACAAGTTCCTAGAGGTGCCGGGGCTCCCAGAGGCTTTTCCTATACCCAAGCGGGTGGCGGACATTGTTAATAAAGAATGGGAAAGGCCCGGTATTCCTTTCGTCCCTCCCCCCATATTTAAAAAATTGTTTCCTATGGTCGACCCCAGAAAGGACTTATGGCAGACAGTCCCCAAGGTCGAGGGAGCGGTTTCCACTTTAAACAAACGCACCACTATACCCATAGAGGATAGTTGTGCTTTCAAAGATCCTATGGATAAAAAATTAGGTTTGCTTAAAAAGATGTTTGTTCAGCAAGGTTACCTTCTACAACCAATTTCATGCATTGTCCCTGTCGCTACAGCCGCATGTTTCTGGTTCGATGATCTGATAAGAGCGGTCGATAGTGATTCTCCTCCTTTGGAGGAGATTATGGACAGAATCAATGCTCTCAAATTGGCTAATTCTTTCACCCTAGACGCCACTTTGCAATTGGCTAGGTTAGCGGCTAAGAATTCTGGGTTTGCTATTGTGGCGCGCAGAGCGCTTTGGTTGAAATCTTGGTCGGCTGATGCGTCTTCCAAGAACAAGCTACTTAACATTCCTTTCAAGGGGAAAACGCTGTTTTGCCCTGACTTGAAAGAGATTATCTCTGATATCACTGGGGGTAAGGGCCACGCCCTTCCTCAGGATCGGCCTTTCAAGGCAAAAAATAAACCTAATTTTCGTCCCTTTCGTAGAAACGGACCAGCCCAAGGTGCTACGTCCTCTAAGCAAGAGGGTAATACTTCTCAAGCCAAGCCAGCTTGGAGACCAATGCAAGGCTGGAACAAGGGAAAGCAGGCCAAGAAACCTGCCACTGCTACCAAGACAGCATGAAATGTTGGCCCCCGATCCGGGACCGGATCTGGTGGGGGGCAGACTCTCTCTCTTCGCTCAGGCTTGGGCAAGAGATGTTCTGGATCCTTGGGCGCTAGAAATAGTCTACCAAGGTTATCTTCTGGAATTCAAGGGACTTCCCCCAAGGGGGAGGTTCCACAGGTCTCAGTTGTCTTCAGACCACATAAAAAGACAGGCATTCTTACATTGTGTAGAAGACCTGTTAAAAATGGGAGTGATTCATCCTGTTCCATTAAGAGAACAAGGGATGGGGTTCTACTCCAATCTGTTCATAGTTCCCAAAAAAGAGGGAACGTTCAGACCAATCTTAGATCTCAAGATCTTAAACAAGTTTCTCAAGGTTCCATCGTTCAAGATGGAAACCATTCGAACTATTCTTCCTTCCATCCAGGAAGGTCAATTCATGACCACGGTGGATTTAAAGGATGCGTATCTACATATTCCTATCCACAAGGAACATCATCGGTTCCTAAGGTTCGCATTCCTGGACAAACATTACCAGTTCGTGGCGCTTCCTTTCGGATTAGCCACTGCTCCAAGGATTTTCACAAAGGTACTGGGGTCCCTTCTAGCTGTGCTAAGACCAAGGGGCATTGCTGTAGTACCTTACTTGGACGACATTCTGATTCAAGCGTCGTCCCTTCCTCAAGCAAAGGCTCACACGGACATTGTCCTGGCCTTTCTCAGATCTCACGGGTGGAAAGTGAACGTGGAAAAGAGTTCTCTATCCCCGTCAACAAGGGTTCCCTTCTTGGGAACAATAATAGACTCCTTAGAAATGAGGATTTTTCTGACAGAGGCCAGAAAAACAAAGCTTCTAGACTCTTGTCGGATACTTCATTCCGTTCCTCTTCCTTCCATAGCTCAGTGCATGGAAGTGATCGGGTTGATGGTAGCGGCAATGGACATAGTTCCTTTTGCGCGCATTCATCTAAGACCATTACAACTGTGCATGCTCAGTCAGTGGAATGGGGACTATACAGACTTGTCTCCGAAGATACAAGTAAATCAGAGGACCAGGGACTCACTCCGTTGGTGGCTGTCCCTGGACAACCTGTCACAAGGGATGACATTCCGCAGACCAGAGTGGGTCATTGTCACGACCGACGCCAGTCTGATGGGCTGGGGCGCGGTCTGGGGATCCCTGAAAGCTCAGGGTCTTTGGTCTCGGGAAGAATCTCTTCTACCGATAAATATTCTGGAACTGAGAGCGATATTCAATGCTCTCAAGGCTTGGCCTCAGCTAGCGAGGGCCAAGTTCATACGGTTTCAATCAGACAACATGACAACTGTTGCGTACATCAACCATCAGGGGGGAACAAGGAGTTCCCTAGCGATGGAAGAAGTGACCAAAATCATTCTATGGGCGGAGTCTCACTCCTGCCACCTGTCTGCTATCCACATCCCAGGAGTGGAAAATTGGGACGCGGATTTTCTGAGTCGTCAGACATTGCATCCGGGGGAGTGGGAACTCCATCCGGAAATCTTTGCCCAAGTCACTCAGCTGTGGGGCATTCCAGACATGGATCTGATGGCCTCTCGTCAGAACTTCAAAGTTCCTTGCTACGGGTCCAGATCCAGGGATCCCAAGGCGGCTCTAGTGGATGCACTAGTAGCACCTTGGACCTTCAAACTAGCTTATGTGTTCCCGCCGTTTCCTCTCATCCCCAGGCTGGTAGCCAGGATCAATCAGGAGAGGGCGTCGGTGATCTTGATAGCTCCTGCGTGGCCACGCAGGACTTGGTATGCAGATCTGGTGAATATGTCATCGGCTCCACCTTGGAAGCTACCTTTGAGACGAGACCTTATTGTTCAGGGTCCGTTCGAACATCCGAATCTGGTTTCACTCCAGCTGACTGCTTGGAGATTGAACGCTTGATTTTATCGAAGCGAGGGTTCTCAGATTCTGTTATTGATACTCTTGTTCAGGCCAGAAAGCCTGTAACTAGAAAGATTTACCACAAAATTTGGAAAAAATATATCTGTTGGTGTGAATCTAAAGGATTCTCTTGGGACAAGGTTAAGATTCCTAGGATTCTATCCTTCCTTCAAGAAGGATTGGAAAAAGGATTATCTGCAAGTTCCCTGAAGGGACAGATTTCTGCCTTGTCGGTGTTACTTCACAAAAAACTGGCTGCTGTGCCAGATGTTCAAGCCTTTGTTCAGGCTCTGGTTAGAATTAAGCCTGTTTACAAACCTTTGACTCCTCCTTGGAGTCTCAATTTAGTTCTTTCAGTTCTTCAGGGGGTTCCGTTTGAACCCTTGCATTCCGTTGATATTAAGTTATTATCTTGGAAGGTTTTGTTTTTAGTTGCAATTTCTTCTGCTAGAAGAGTTTCAGAATTATCTGCTCTGCAGTGTTCTCCTCCTTATCTGGTGTTCCATGCAGATAAGGTGGTTTTACGTACTAAACCTGGTTTTCTTCCAAAAGTTGTTTCTAACAAAAACATTAACCAGGAGATTATCGTACCTTCTCTGTGTCCGAAACCAGTTTCAAAGAAGGAACGTTTGTTGCACAATTTGGATGTTGTTCGCGCTCTAAAATTCTATTTAGATGCTACAAAGGATTTTAGACAAACATCTTCCTTGTTTGTTGTTTATTCTGGTAAAAGGAGAGGTCAAAAAGCAACTTCTACCTCTCTCTCTTTTCTCCAACATAGGTGTGTCCGGTCCACGGCGTCATCCTTACTTGTGGGATATTCTCCTCCCCAACAGGAAATGGCAAAGAGCCCAGCAAAGCTGGTCACATGATCCCTCCTAGGCTCCGCCTACCCCAGTCATTCTCTTTGCCGTTGTACAGGCAACATCTCCACGGAGATGGCTTAGAGTTTTTTAGTGTTTAACTGTAGTTTTTATTATTCAATCAAGAGTTTGTTATTTTGAAATAGTGCTGGTATGTACTATTTACTCAGAAACAGAAAAGAGATGAAGATTTCTGTTTGTATGAGGAAAATGATTTTAGCAACCGTAACTAAAATCCATGGCTGTTCCACACAGGACTGTTGAGAGCTATTAACTTCAGTTGGGGGAACAGTATGCAGTCTCTTGCTGCTTGAGGTATGACACATTCTAACAAGACGATGTAATGCTGGAAGCTGTCATTTTCCCTATGGGATCCGGTAAGCCATGTTTATTACGATCATAAATAAGGGCTTCACAAGGGCTTATTAAGACTGTAGACTTTTCTGGGCTAAATCGATTCATTATTAACACATATTTAGCCTTGAGGAATCATTTTATCTGGGTATTTGATATAAGAATATCGGCAGGCACTGTATTAGACACCTTTTTCCTTAGGGGCTTTCCCAAAGCATAAGCAGAGCCTCATTTTCGCGCCGGTGTGGCGCACTTGTTTTTGAGAAGCATGGCATGCAGTCGCATGTGTGAGGAGCTCTGATACTTAGAAAAGACTTTCTGAAGGCGTCATTTGGTATCGTATTCCCCTTTGGGCTTGGTTGGGTCTCAGCAAAGCAGATACCAGGGACTGTAAAGGGGTTAAAGTCTAAAACGGCTCCGGTTCCGTTATTTTAAGGGTTAAAGCTTCCAAATTTGGTGTGCAATACTTTTAAGGCTTTAAGACACTGTGGTGAAAATTTGGTGAATTTTGCACAATTCCTTCATGTTTTTTCGCAATTGCAGTAATAAAGTGTGTTCAGTTTAATATTTAAAGTGACAGTAACGGTTTTATTTTAAAACGTTTTTGTACTTTGTTATCAAGTTTATGCCTGTTTAACATGTCTGAACTACCAGATAGACTGTGTTCTGAATGTGGGGAAGCCAGAATTCCTATTCATTTAAATAAATGTGATTTATGTGATAATGACAATGATGCCCAAGATGATTCCTCAAGTGAGGGGAGTAAGCATGGTACTGCATCATTCCCTCCTTCGTCTACACGAGTCTTGCCCACTCAGGAGGCCCCTAGTACATCTAGCGCGCCAATACTCCTTACTATGCAACAATTAACGGCTGTAATGGATAATTCTGTCAAAAACATTTTAGCCCAAATGAACACTTGTCAGCGTAAGCGCGGCTGCTCTGTTTTAGATACTGAAGAGCATGGCAACGCTGATACTAATATCTCTGAAGGGCCCCTAACCCAGTCTGATGGGGCCAGGGAGGTTTTGTCTGAGGGAGAAATTACTGATTCAGGGAACATTTCTCAACAGGCTGAACCTGATGTGATTGCTTTTAAATTTAAGTTGGAACATCTCCGCATTCTGCTTAAGGAGGTATTATCCACTCTGGATGATTGTGACAAGTTGGTCATCCCAGAGAAACTATGTAAAATGGACAAGTTCCTAGAGGTGCCGGGGCTCCCAGAAGCTTTTCCTATACCCAAGCGGGTGGCGGACATTGTTAATAAAGAATGGGAAAGGCCCGGTATTCCTTTCGTCCCTCCCCCCATATTTAAAAAATTGTTTCCTTTGGTCGACCCCAGAAAGGACTTATGGCAGACAGTCTCCAAGGTCGAGGGAGCGGTTTCCACTTTAAACAAACGCACCACTATACCCATAGAGGATAGTTGTGCTTTCAAAGATCCTATGGATAAAAAATTAGAAGGTTTGCTTAAAAAGATGTTTGTTCAGCAGGGTTACCTTCTACAACCAATTGCATGCATTGTCCCTGTCGCTACAGCCGCATGTTTCTGGTTCGATGAGCTGATAAAGGCGGTCGATAGTGATTCTCCTCCTTATGAGGAGATTATGGACAGAATCAATGCTCTCAAATTGGCTAATTCTTTCACCCTAGACGCCACTTTGCAATTGGCTAGGTTAGCGGCTAAGAATTCTGGGTTTGCTATTGTGGCGCGCAGAGCGCTTTGGTTGAAATCTTGGTCGGCTGATGCGTCTTCCAAGAACAAGCTACTTAACATTCCTTTCAAGGGGAAAACGCTGTTTGGCCCTGACTTGAAAGAGATTATCTCTGATATCACTGGGGGTAAGGGCCACGCCCTTCCTCAGGATCGGCCTTTCAAGGCAAAAAATAAACCTAATTTTCGTCCCTTTCGTAGAAACGGACCAGCCCGAGGTGCTACGTCCTCTAAGCAAGAGGGTAATACTTCTCAAGCCAAGCCAGCTTGGAGACCAATGCAAGGCTGGAACAAGGGAAAGCAGGCCAAGAAACCTGCCACTGCTACCAAGACTGCATGAAATGTTGGCCCCCGATCCGGGACCGGATCTGGTGGGGGGCAGACTCTCTCTCTTCGCTCAGGCTTGGGCAAGAGATGTTCTGGATCCTTGGGCGCTAGAAATAGTCTCCCAAGGTTATCTTCTGGAATTCAAGGGACTTCCCCCAAGGGGGAGGTTCCACAGGTCTCAGTTGTCTTCAGACCACATAAAAAGACAGGCATTCTTACATTGTGTAGAAGACCTGTTAAAAATGGGAGTGATTCATCCTGTTCCGTTAAGAGAACAAGGGATGGGGTTCTACTCCAATCTGTTCATAGTTCCCAAAAAAGAGGGAACGTTCAGACCAATCTTAGATCTCAAGATCTTAAACAAGTTTCTCAAGGTTCCATCGTTCAAGATGGAAACCATTCGAACTATTCTTCCTTCCATCCAGGAAGGTCAATTCATGACCACGGTGGATTTAAAGGATGCGTATCTACATATTCCTATCCACAAGGAACATCATCGGTTCCTAAGGTTCGCATTCCTGGACAAGCATTACCAGTTCGTGGCGCTTCCTTTCGGATTAGCCACTGCTCCAAGGATTTTCACAAAGGTACTAGGGTCCCTTCTAGCTGTGCTAAGACCAAGGGGCATTGCTGTAGTACCTTACTTGGACGACATTCTGATTCAAGCGTCGTCCCTTCCTCAAGCAAAGGCTCACACGGACATCGTCCTGGCCTTTCTCAGATCTCACGGATGGAAAGTGAACGTGGAAAAGAGTTCTCTATCTCCGTCAACAAGGGTTCCCTTCTTGGGAACAATAATAGACTCCTTAGAAATGAGGATATTTCTGACAGAGGCCAGAAAAACAAAGCTTCTAGACTCTTGTCGGATACTTCATTCCGTTCCTCTTCCTTCCATAGCTCAGTGCATGGAAGTGATCGGGTTGATGGTAGCGGCTATGGACATAGTTCCTTTTGCGCGCATTCATCTAAGACCATTACAACTGTGCATGCTCAGTCAGTGGAATGGGGATTATACAGACTTGTCTCCGAAGATACAAGTAAATCAGAGGACCAGAGACTCACTCCGTTGGTGGCTGTCCCTGGACAACCTGTCACAAGGGATGACATTCCGCAGACCAGAGTGGGTCATTGTCACGACCGACGCCAGTCTGATGGGCTGGGGCGCGGTCTGGGGATCCCTGAAAGCTCAGGGTCTTTGGTCTCGGGAAGAATCTCTTCTACCGATAAATATTCTGGAACTGAGAGCGATATTCAATGCTCTCAAGGCTTGGCCTCAGCTAGCGAGGGCCAAGTTCATACGGTTTCAATCAGACAACATGACAACTGTTGCGTACATCAACCATCAGGGGGGAACAAGGAGTTCCCTAGCGATGGAAGAAGTGACCAAAATCATTCTATGGGCGGAGTCTCACTCCTGCCACCTGTCCGCTATCCACATCCCAGGAGTGGAAAATTGGGAAGCGGATTTTCTGAGTCGTCAGACATTGCATCCGGGGGAGTGGGAACTCCATCCGGAAATCTTTGCCCAAGTCACTCAGCTGTGGGGCATTCCAGACATGGATCTGATGGCCTCTCGTCAGAACTTCAAAGTTCCTTGCTACGGGTCCAGATCCAGGGATCCCAAGGCGGCTCTAGTGGATGCACTAGTAGCACCTTGGACCTTCAAACTAGCTTATGTGTTCCCGCCGTTCCCTCTCATCCCCAGGCTGGTAGCCAGGATCAATCAGGAGAGGGCGTCGGTGATCTTGATAGCTCCTGCGTGGCCACGCAGGACTTGGTATGCAGATCTGGTGAATATGTCATCGGCTCCACCTTGGAAGCTACCTTTGAGACGAGACCTTCTTGTTCAGGGTCCGTTCGAACATCCGAACCTGGTTTCACTCCAGCTGACTGCTTGGAGATTGAACGCTTGATCTTATCGAAGCGAGGGTTCTCAGATTCTGTTATCGATACTCTTGTTCAGGCCAGAAAGCCTGTAACTAGAAAGATTTACCACAAAATTTGGAAAAAATATATCTGTTGGTGTGAATCTAAAGGATTCCCTTGGGACAAGGTTAAGATTCCTAAGATTCTATCCTTCCTTCAAGAAGGATTGGAAAAAGGATTATCTGCAAGTTCCCTGAAGGGACAGATTTCTGCCTTGTCTGTGTTACTTCACAAAAAGCTGGCAGCTGTGCCAGATGTTCAAGCCTTTGTTCAGGCTCTGGTTAGAATTAAGCCTGTTTACAAACCTTTGACTCCTCCTTGGAGTCTCAATTTAGTTCTTTCAGTTCTTCAGGGGGTTCCGTTTGAACCCTTACATTCCGTTGATATTAAGTTATTATCTTGGAAAGTTTTGTTTTTAGTTGCAATTTCTTCTGCTAGAAGAGTTTCAGAATTATCTGCTCTGCAGTGTTCTCCTCCTTATCTGGTGTTCCATGCAGATAAGGTGGTTTTACGTACTAAACCTGGTTTTCTTCCAAAAGTTGTTTCTAACAAAAACATTAACCAGGAGATTATCGTACCTTCTCTGTGTCCGAAACCAGTTTCAAAGAAGGAACGTTTGTTGCACAATTTGGATGTTGTTCGCGCTCTAAAATTCTATTTAGATGCTACAAAGGATTTTAGACAAACATCTTCCTTGTTTGTTGTTTATTCTGGTAAAAGGAGAGGTCAAAAAGCAACTTCTACCTCTCTCTCTTTTTGGATTAAAAGCATCATCAGATTGGCTTACGAGACTGCCGGACGGCAGCCTCCCGAAAGAATCACAGCTCATTCCACTAGGGCCGTGGCTTCCACATGGGCCTTCAAGAACGAGGCTTCTGTTGATCAGATATGTAGGGCAGCGACTTGGTCTTCACTGCACACTTTTACCAAATTTTACAAGTTTGATACTTTTGCTTCTTCTGAGGCTATTTTTGGGAGAAAGGTTTTGCAAGCCGTGGTGCCTTCCATTTAGGTGACCTGATTTGCTCCCTCCCTTCATCCGTGTCCTAAAGCTTTGGTATTGGTTCCCACAAGTAAGGATGACGCCGTGGACCGGACACACCTATGTTGGAGAAAACATAATTTATGTTTACCTGATAAATTACTTTCTCCAACGGTGTGTCCGGTCCACGGCCCGCCCTGGTTTTTTTAATCAGGTCTGATAATTTATTTTCTTTAACTACAGTCACCACGGTACCATATGGTTTCTCCTATGCAAATATTCCTCCTTAACGTCGGTCGAATGACTGGGGTAGGCGGAGCCTAGGAGGGATCATGTGACCAGCTTTGCTGGGCTCTTTGCCATTTCCTGTTGGGGAGGAGAATATCCCACAAGTAAGGATGACGCCGTGGACCGGACACACCGTTGGAGAAAGTAATTTATCAGGTAAACATAAATTCTGTTTTTGGATTAAAAGCATCATCAGATTGGCTTACGAGACTGCCGGACGGCAGCCTCCCGAAAGAATCACAGCTCATTCCACTAGGGCTGTGGCTTCCACATGGGCCTTCAAGAACGAGGCTTCTGTTGATCAGATATGTAGGGCAGCGACTTGGTCTTCACTGCACACTTTTACAAAATTTTACAAGTTTGATACTTTTGCTTCTTCTGAGGCTATTTTTGGGAGAAAGGTTTTGCAAGCCGTGGTGCCTTCCATTTAGGTGACCTGATTGCTCCCTCCCTTCATCCGTGTCCTAAAGCTTTGGTATTGGTTCCCACAAGTAAGGATGACGCCGTGGACCGGACACACCTATGTTGGAGAAAACAGAATTTATGTTTACCTGATAAATTACTTTCTCCAACGGTGTGTCCGGTCCACGGCCCGCCCTGGTTTTTTTAATCAGGTCTGATAATTTATTTTCTTTAACTACAGTCACCACGGTTCCATATGGTTTCTCCTATGCAAATATTCCTCCTTAACGTCGGTCGAATGACTGGGGTAGGCGGAGCCTAGGAGGGATCATGTGACCAGCTTTGCTGGGCTCTTTGCCATTTCCTGTTGGGGAAGAGAATATCCCACAAGTAAGGATGACGCCGTGGACCGGACACACCGTTGGAGAAAGTAATTTATCAGGTAAACATAAATTCTGTTTTTTAGACAAGCATTACCAATTTGTTGCTCTTCCTTTCTGGCCTAGCGACAGCTCTAGGACTCTTTTCAAAGGTTCTCGGTGTTTCCTTATTTGGATGATATCTTGGTACTTGCTCAGTCTTTTCGTTTTGCAGAATCTCATACGATTCACTTCTGTTTTCTTCAAAAACATGGTTGGAGGATAATTTTACCAAAAAAGTTCCTTGATTCCTCAGACAAGGGTCACCTTTTTTTAGGTTTCCAGATGGATTGTGTCAATGTCTGTCTCTATCAGACAAGAGACAATTTATATTGGGTTCAGCTTGTCGGAACCTTCAGTCTCTATTATTTCTTTCAGTAGCTATATGCATCGAAGTTTTAGGTCTCATGACTGCAGCATCGGACTCTATTCCCTTTGCTCATTTTCATATGAGACCTCTCCAGTTTTTTATTGCTGAATTGATGGTGCAGGGATTATTCTAGGATATCACATTTAATATCCTTGAATCCCAATATTCAACTATCTCTGACTTGGTGGTTAGCTCCCCATCGTATAGTTCTACGGGTCTCTTTGGTTCATCCAACCTGGACCGTGATCACAACAGATGCAAGTCTTTTAGGTTGGGAAGCTGTTTGGGGATCTCTGACAGCACAAGGGGTTTGGAAATCTCAAGAGGCGAGATTACCAATCAATATTTTGGAGTTCTGTGCGATTCTCAGAGCTCTTCAGTTTTGGCTTCTATTGAAGAGAGAGACGTTTATTGGTTTTCAGACAGTCAACGTCACAACTGTGGCGTATGTCAATCATCAGGGTGAGACTCAGTCCTCAGGCTATGAAAAAAGTATCCCGCATACTTGCTTGGGCAAAATCCAGCTCCTGTCTAATTTCTGCGGTCCATATCCCAGGTATAGACAATTGGGAAGCGGATTCTCTGTCGTCAAGTTTTACATCCGGAAGAGTGGTCTTCTCACCCAGATGTGTTTTTTTCAAATTGTTCAGTTGTGGGAGCTTCCAGAAATACATCTGATGGCATCTCATCTAGACAAGAAACTTCCCAGGTACCTATCCAGGTCCAGGGATCCTCAGGCGGAGGCAGTGGATGCATTGACACTTCCTTGAAGTTATCATCCTGCCTATATTTTTCCGCCTCTAGTTATTCTTCCAAGAGTGATTTTCAAAATCATCATGGAGCAATCGTTTTTGCTGCTGGTGGCTCCAGCATGGCCGTTCAGGTTTTGGTATGTGGATCTTGTTCGGATGTCCAGTTGCCAACCTTGGCCACTTCTATTAAGGTCAGACCTTATATCTCAACGTTCGTTTTTCCATCAGGATTTCAAATCATTAAATTTGATGGTTTGGAAATGGAACGCTTAGTGCTTAGTCATAGAGGTTTCTCTGACTCTGTGATTAATACTATGTTGAAGGCTCGTAAATCTGTGTCCAGAAAGATTTATTATCGAGTTTGGAAGACTTACATCTCGTGATGCTCTTCTCATAAATTCTCTTGGCATTCTTTTAGAATTCCTAGAATTTTACAGTTTTTTCAGGATGGTTTAGATAAGGGTTTGTCTGCAAGTTTCTTGAAAGGATAAATCTCTGCTCTTTCTGTTCTGTTCCACAGAAAAATTGCTATACTTCCTGATATTCATTGTTTTGTTCAGGCTTTGGTTCGTATCAGGCCTGTCATTAAATCAATCTCTTCTCCTTGGAGTCTTTGGGTTTGAAGGCTTTACAGGCTCCTCCGTTTGAGCCTATGCATTCTCTGGACATTTAATTACTTTCTTGGAAAGTATTGTTCTTTTTAGCCATCTCTTTTGCTAGAAGAGTTTCTGAATTATCTGCTCTTTCTTGTGAGTCTCCTTTTCTTATTTTTCATCAGGATAAGGCGGACTTAGTTTACATTTTTACCTAACGTTGTGAACTCTAACAACATTAGTAGAGAAATTGGTGTCCCTTCTTTGTGTCCTAATCCTAAGAATTCTCTGGAGAGATCTTTACATTCTTTGGATGTGGTAAGAGCTTTGAAATTTTATGTTGATGCTACTAAAGATTTCAGGAAGACTTCTAGTTTATTTGTTATCTTTTCTGGTTCTAGGAAAGGTCAGAAGGCTTCTGCTATTTCTTTGGCATCTTGGTTAAAGCTTTTGATTCATCATGCTTATTTGGCTCATTCTACTATGTCAGTTTTCACTTCCTGGGCTTTTAAGAATGAAGCTTCTTTTGATCAGATTTGCAAAGCAGCAACTTGGTCTTCTTTGCATATTTTTACTAAATTCTACCATTTTGATGTTTTTTTCTTCTTCAGAAGCAGTTTTTGGTAGAAAAGTACTTCAGGCAGCTGTTTCAGTTTGATTCTTCTGCTTATAATTTCAGTTTTTTTCATTATAAAGATTAAAACTTTTGGTTTGGGTTGTGGATTAATTTTTCAGCGGAATTGGCTGTCTTTATTTTTATCCCTCCCTCTCTAGTGACTCTTGCGTGGAGTTCCACATCTTGGTTATTTGCTATCCCATACATCACTAGCTCATGGACTTTTGCCAATTACATGAAAGAAAACATAATTTATGTAAGAATTTACCTGATAAATTAATTTCATATTGGCAAGAGTCCATGAGACCCACCCTTTTTATGGTGGTTATGATTTTTTTGTATAAAGCACAATTATTCCAATTCCTTGTCGATGCTTTCGCTCCTTTCTTATCACCCCACTTCATGGCTAGTCGTTAAACTGAATTGTGGGTGTGGTGGGGGGTGTATTTATAGGCATTTTGAGGTTTGGGAAACTTTGCCCCTCCTGGTAGTATTGTATATCCCATACGTCACTAGCTCATGGACTCTTGCCAATATGAAAGAAATGAATTTAGCAGGTAAATTCTTACATAAATTATGTTTTTCGAAGGTTCTCGAGCCCTTTTTTCTGTAATCAGAGAACAGGGTATTGCAGTGTTTCCTTATTTGGACGATATATTGGTACTAGCTCAGTCTTTACATTTAGCCGAATCTCAAACTAATCAACTAGTGTTGTTTCTTCAAAGACATGGTTGGAGGATCAATTTACCAAAGAGTTTCTTGATTCCTCAGACATGGGTCACCTTTTTAGGTTTCCAGATAGATTCAGTGTCCATGACTCTGTCCTTAACAGACAAGAGACGAATGAAATTGGTTTCAGCTTTTCGAAACCATCAGTCTCAATCATTCCCTTCAGTGGCTATGTGAATGGAAGTTTTAGGTCTCATGACTGCAGCATCGGACGCAATCCCCTTTGCTCATTTTCATATGAGACCTCTGCAGATTTGTATGCTGATTCAATGGTGCAGGGATTATACTCTATCACAATTGATATACTTAAATCCCAACATTCAACTCTCTCATACGATGATGGTCTAACCACCAAGTCAAATTCAGGGGGCCTCTTTTGTTCGTCCTACCTGGACTGTGATCACAACAGATGCAAGTCTTTGGGGTTCTCTGACGGCACAAGGAGTTTGGAAACCTCAAGAGGCGAGGTTACCTATCAATATTTTAGAACTCTGTGGCATGTGTCAATCATCGGGTGGGGCTCGCAGTCCCCTAGCTATGAAAGAAGTATCTTGGTTACATTCTTGGGCGGAATCCAGCTCTTGTCTAATTTCTGCGGTGCATATCCCAGGTGTAGAAATTTGGGAAGCGGATTATCTCAGCCGTCAGACTTTACATCTGGGTGAGTGGTGTCTCCATCCAGATGTATTTTGTCAGATTGTACAGATGTGGGGTCTTCCAGAAATAGATCTGATTGCTTCTCATCTGAACAAGAAACTTCCCAGGTACCTATCCAGGTCCAGGGATCATCAGGCGGAGATGGTGGATGCTTTAGCTTTTCCTTGGTTTTACCAACCTGCTTATATCTTTCCGCCTCTAGTTATTCTTCCAAGAGTGATCTCCAAGATCTTAATGGAACAATCGTATGTGTTTCTGGTAGCAATTTGGTTTTGAAGACGTTGCAGGCTCCTCCTTTTAAGCCTATGCATTCTTTGTATATTAAACTACTTTCTTGGAAAGTGTTTCTTTTGGCTATCTCTTCAGCTAGAAGAGTTTCCGAAATGTCTGCTCTCTTGTGAGTCTCCTTTTCTGATTTTTCATCAGGATACGGCTGTTTTGCGGACTTAGTTTAAATTTCTTCCTAAGGTTGTGAATGAAGCTTCAGTTGATCAGATTTGCAAATGTATTTGCTTCTTCTGAAGCAGTCTTTGGTAGAAAAGTTCTTCAGGCAGCTGTTTCAGTTTGATTCTTCTGCTAATGGTTTGTTTTTTTCTTTCAATTTATGAAAAAAAATGTAATTTGTTGTGGATTTAATTTTTTCAACAGAAAATGGCTGTTTTTATTTTATCCCTCCCTTTCTAGTGACTCTTCTGTGGACCTCCATATCTTGGGTATTTTTATCCCATACGTCACTAGCTCATGGCCAATTACATGAAAGAAAACATAATTTATCTAAGAACTTACCTGATAAATTCATTTCTTTCATATTGGCAAGAGTCCATGAGACCCACCCTTTTTCTGGTGGTTATGATTTTTGTATCAAAGCACAATTATATTTCCAGTTCCCCTTTTTTTTTTTTTTTTTTTGTATGCTTTGTTTACTCCTTTTTCTATCACCCCACTACTTGGCTATTCATTAAACTAAATTGTGGGTGTGGTGAGGGGTGTATTTATAGGCATTTTGAGGTTTGGGAAACTTTGCCCCTCCTGGTAGGATTGTATACCCCATACGTCACTAGCTCATGGACTCTTGGCAATATGAAAGAAATGAATTTATCAGGTAAGTTCTTACATAAATTATGTTTTTTAGGTGTCATCTGTCAGAGGTCATCCGAGTCTGGCATACCTGTTGCTGTACCTGCCCTGCAGCTGAATTCACAGGTAAGTGCTTTTGCCTTCTAGGTTAGGATATAGCACTCAGGAGGTTAACCCTTCAGGTGGAGTTTGTTAGATTTGTCTATCCCTTTAATTTGGGAATAGCTTTATGGGCAGTTAGGAACCATGGCTTTTAAACTTGCCTTTTAATTCATGGCGACACTGATTTTGAAAGAGGATTCTCTTTATTATTTGGGACTTTTTGGCTGTCTTTATTATGGGTGGCTGAGGCTTGCTACGGACCGATAGGGATTTATTTGGTTTTATGGAATCCCTATTTTTAAGTGCAGTTTATGCACGCTTTATTTGAGCGTGTCACACTTTGAATTTTGTTGTGATCACATGACCGCTGAGCGTGTACTTGCGGCTTGATTTATTTTGCAGCCGGGTGTTTGGTTAGTGGTCAGCATTGTTTGCTTTTAGAATGGTTCAGATTTTGATTCTGTTTTTCTGAACGGTCTGCTGGAGATCCAGATTGTCCTAAGGACTTCATAGTGTGGAGTTTTGTTTCCTGGTCTCTTGTGGGGGTGAGTTACTCCAGCGCTGCTGGGGAATAGAGATGCCTTTTTTATTATTACAATATTCTTAAAGGGGCCCTTTTTATTTATAGATATATATATATATATATATATAGATATATATATATATATATATATATATATATATATATATATATATATATATATATATATATATATATATAGTATTATTATTTTATTTTTATGATAACTGGCATATGGGATCATATGCCCTGTATAGGGAGAAACGCGTTGATGTTGCAACCTACAGACATTGCATATCCATTCTGTAGTCGAAGCTACAGTATTTAATCTATTATTCAGAACTGTGACGCTTGTGGCCCCTGGTTGTAAAAGTTTGGAGCAATCTTCTAAAAAACTAGCACGATCTAACGAGCCAGCACGAACCAACTTTATATTGGTGCTTATCTGTGCTCTGAATACTGCCAATTCGGTTTGAAGCGATGTCACTGACCTCTTTATTGGAAACATCGTTCACCTATTCCACGACCTGCACTTTCCACATAACATCCTTAAAGAGTACCCTGCGTGCTTTTAAGGCACTAAAGAGCGGATACTCTGTTCTGTGGAATACGGCAGCTACAGTTTCAAGCTGATCGGATAAGGACCAATCAAATTGCTTATCCAGGACGACGCCCTTAAAGGTGACGTCACCCCGCCACGGCGGTAATTTCATTCACAGGAACAACAGAGTTACACACTACTTGGGGGTAAGCCTGCAGCTTCTGCTTACAAACTTTTTTATTTATCCGGATTTGCTAATATGTTGTTTTTATTAAACCGTGGCATAGCCATATTAATTCACACATACAATTAGCATTGATTCATTATATTTATCACTTATATCACTTCATTATCACTGTTTAGATAATTTATACTGACTTTAATAGAATTCGTCATTGTCACGTTAAATATCTTATTTTCATATAAAATATTTCACTAGTATTTCATGGTTTGCACAGTTCTAGACATATCTCTAGACATTTGTATTGATTTATATTTTCCACATTTTTATTAGTCATTGCTTCATCCACCTTTAGCTATAGCGTTCCTGTCAATTTACTTTTGCATTTACTGTTTGAACCTATGATAGGGACTCCTATGTGTTTCAGGAGTTTGGTGGCCTCACCCTGCGCTCATTATACACTTTTTTTGGTTTGAGTCATCTTTATCTCAGGATGATGTTGTCCAAGTTATGCTTCCACTTTCTCCTCAAGTCACCAGCAGTGCCCTGTGGTTTCTCGCAGTCAGTTCTTGGGGGTGTTCAATCACCAGGTGATTTTACTGCGCAAATAACTTCTGCAGTCTCTGCAGCTCTCAATGCTTTTGCTATTGCAGGGAAAAGGAAAATAAAGACTAAGAACACTTCTAAGTTAAGTAGTTCACAGGTCACTAAGGATGCCTTAGTTTGTCTCGGGTATCTGAGGAGGATCACTCCTCGGTCGCTTCTGAGTGAGATTTCGAACTGACTCTGCTGTTGCGAGTACAGTGGACTCAGAGGAAATTTATATTCAATTAAAGCTTTAACACCTCCGTTTACTCTTGAAGGAGGTTGTTTCCTGTTGCTGACTCTGTGCGAGATCTTTGGCACACTTTCCCTAAGGTAGAGGGCACCATTTCTACTTTAGCCAAGAGGACTACTATTCCTCTTGAGGATAGTACATCTTTTAAGGACCCTATGGATAGGAAACTGGAGGGCTATTTAAGAAAGATGTTTCTTTACCAGGGTCTACAATGGCAGCCACTTGCTAGTATTGCTTCAGTTACTTGTGCGGTTTCCTATTGGTGTAACTCCTTTTCAGATCTGTTATCGGAGAAGACTATGATAGAGGAGATCCAGGATAGAATTAATGCCTTAAAGTTGGCTAATTCCTTTATCTGTGATGCCAGCATGCAGGTGGTGCGCTTGGAGCCAAAGATTTCTAATTTTGCTGTTCTTTCTCGTAGAGTTCTATGGTTAAATACTTGGTCTGCGGATGTGACTTCCTAGTCTAAGCTTTTGTCTTTACCTTTTAAGGGTAAGACTTTATTTGGTCCTGGTCTGGCTGAGATTATCTCCACTGTTACTGGTGGAAAGGGAGAAATCTTGTCCTCCCGTGGGCAGATTTCTTCTCTCAAGATTACCTGTAAACCCAGAGAAGAGAGGCTTTCTTAAACTGCGTAAAGGATCTTGTTTCTCTGGGAGTAATTGTCCCAGTTCCTTGGTCGGAACAGGGCCTGGGATTCTATTCCAACCTGTTTGTGGTTCCCAAAAAGGAGGGAACTTTTCGACTCATTTTGGACCTCGAGTCAACAAATTTCTCAAGGTTCCATCCTTCAAAATGGAGACTCTCCATTCTATTTGGTTCAGGAGGGTCAATTCATGACTACCATAGACTTAAAGGATGGATACCTTCATGTTCCTATTCACAGGGAACATTTTCAATTCCTAAGGTTTGCTTTTCTGGACAAACACTTCCAATTTGTAGCTCTTCCTTATGGCCTTGCCATGGCTCCCCAAATTTTTACAAAGATTCTAGGAGCTCTTTTGGCAGTGGTCAGATCTCAGGGAATTGCGGTGGCTCTGTACCTGGACGCTATCTTGGTTCAGGCGCCCGCTTTTCATTTAGCAAGATTCCATACGGATTCTCTGTTAATTCTACGTTCCCACGGCTGGAAGTTAACTCTAGGAAAGAGTTCCTTGGTGCCTAGTACAAGGGTATGCTTTCTGGGCACGGTCATAGACCCGATCTCCATGAAAAAAGTCATTGGTTTAATTGTGGCTTCCATGGACATTATTCAGTTTGCTCATTTCCATCTGAGACCTACAGTTATGCATGCTCAGACAATGGAACGGAGACCACTCATATCTTTGAGGATAGTTCTAGACACCCAGACGAGAGAGTCTGTCTTGGTGGATCTCCCAGGATCACCTGTCCCAGGGCACGTTTTCTGAGACCATCTTGAGAGATTGTGACAATGGGTGCCAGTCTGTTGGGCTGGGGAACAGTTTGGGGTTCCTTAAGAGCTCAGGGTCTTTGGAGTCGGGAGGAGTCTTCCCTTCCTATATATATCCTAGAGTTGAGAGCAATCTTCAATGCTCTGACAGCTTGGCCTCAACTGAATTTGGTCTGGTTTATCAGATTTCAATCGTACAATGTCACTTTGGTGGCGTATTTCAACCACCAGGGGGAACTCTAAATTCCTTAGCTATGAAGGAGCTGACTCGCATTCTTCAGTGGCGGAGTATCACAATTGTCACCTTTCTGCCATCCACATCCCAGGGGTGGACAACTGGGAAGTGGATTTTCTGAGCAAGCAGAGTTTTCACCCAGGGGAGTGGGCCCTTCATCCGGCGCTATTCTCAATGATAACCCTCAGGTGCAGAGTTTTGGAGTTAGATCGGATGGCGTCTCGTCTAAACGCCAAGCTTCGAAAGTACAGATCAAGAGATCCGCGAGCAGCTCTGATCGAGGCTCTGGCAGTTCCTTGGGACTTCGGTCTTGCCTACCCGTTTCCTCCATTTGCCCTTCTTCCTCGGGTGGTAGCTCATATCAAACAGGAGCGGGTGTCGGTGATTCTAATCGTCCTGGCCTCGCAGAATTTGGTTTGCGGATTTGGTGCGAATGTCGTCCCAACCCCCTTGAAAGTTGCCTTTGAGGAGGGACCTTCTAATTCAGGGTCCCTTCCTTCATCCAAATCTAGATTCTCTGAAGCTGACTGCTTGGAGATTGAACGCTTAGTCTTGTCTAGGCGTGTTTTTTCTGAGAATGTTATTGATAGCATGATTCAGACTCGTAAGCCAGTTACTTACCGGATTTACCATAGAGTATGGCGTAAATACCTTTATTGGTATGAATCTAAGGGTTTATCTTGTAATTGGGTGAAGGTTTCCCGTATTCTGTCCTTTCTTCAGGAAGGTCTAGAGAAGGAATTATCAGTCAGTACTCTGAAGGGTCAGATCTCTGCTTTGTCGATTATTTTGCATAGGATTCTGGCAGATCTGCCAGATGTTCAATCCTTTGTTCAGGAATTGGTCAGAATCAAGCCTGTATTTGTCTGTTGCTCCTCCTTGGATCCTTAATTTGGTCCTTAAGGTCCTACAGAGGGATCCGTTTGAGCCTATGTTGTTATCTTGGAAGGTTTTATTTCTCCTCTCTATTTCTTCTGCTCGCAGAGTTCCCGACCTTTCGGCTCTGCAGTGTGATTTCTTATCTTTCATGCGGATAAGGCAGTTCTCCGTTCTAGGTTGGGTTTTCTCCCTAAGGTTGTATCAGATCGCAATATCAATCAGAAAATAATTGTTCCTCCTTTTTGTCCTAATCCTCCTCCTCTGAAGGAACGTCTGTTGCATAACCTGGATTTTGTGCGTTCTCTGATTTTCTATCTGCAGGCAACTAGAGATTTTAAGCAGTCTTCTGCTCTGTTCGTTATTTTCTCTGGTAAGCGTAAGGGTCAGAAGGCCACTTCTACTATTTCTTTCTGGTTAAAAAGTGTTATTCGGTTTGCTTATGAGACAGCTGGACAACAGCCTCCTGAGAGAATTGCGGCTCATTCCACTAGGGCTGTCTCTTCTTCATGTGCTTTCAAAAATTAAGCTTCTGTGGAGCAAGTTTGCAATTCAGCTACCTGGTTTTGCATACTTTTCCAAGTTTTATAGATTCAATGTTTTTGCCTCAGCTGAGGCATCCTTTGGGAGGAAAGTTCTTCAAGCGGTGTGGTGTCTTCTGTTTAGGTCCACCTGTCTTTTTTTCCCTCCCTTCCATTCTGTGTCCTTTAGCTTGGGTATTGGTTCCCACTAGTAATTAAATGGATTTGTGGACTCTTCATGCCATTGGAAAGGAAACAAAATTTATGCTTACCTGATAAATTATTTTCTTTCCTGGCATGGAAAGTCCATGACCCACCCTTGATTTAATTTAAGATGGCTTTTTGCATATTTTTTCAAACATCGAGCACCTCTTTTCCTTTGTGTCATCTTCTCTTTCCCTATTACTTCGGCTGAATGATTGGGGGTTTATGGAAGGTGGGAGTGATACTTAAAGGGACATGAAACCCATTTTTTTTCTTTCATGATTCAGATAGAGAATACAATTTTAAACACCTTTCCAATTTACTTCTATTATTTAATTTGCTTCCTTCTCTCGTTATCCTTTGCTGAAAGGTTTATCTAGGTAGACTCAGGAGCAGCAAAGAACCTAGGTTCTAGCTGCGGATTGGTGGCTGCATATATATATACTGATTGTCATTGGCTCACCCATGTGTTCAGTTAGAAACCAGTAGTGCATTGCTGCTCCTTCAACAAATGATACCAAGATAATGAAACACATTGAATAGAAGTAAATTAGAAAGTTGCTTAAAATTGTATTTCCTATCTGAATCGTGAAAAAAAATTTTGGGGTTTCATCTCCCTTTAACAGCTCTGCTAGGGTGTTCTTTGCCTCTACCTAGTGGCCAGGAGATGAATTCCCACTAGTAATTGAATGGATTCATGGACCCCATGCCAGGAAAGAAAATAATTTTTTCAGGTAACAATACATTTTGTTTTTTCAACAACGGATACCTCTGATTACCTTGTGTCTAAGCCTCTACCTTGTATCTAAGCCTCTGCAGACTGCCCCCTCATTTCAGTTCTTTTGACAGACTTGCATTTTAGCCAATCATTGCTGACTACTCGGTAACTCCATGGGCGTGAGCACAATGTTATCTATATGGCACACATGAACTAACGCCCTCTAGTTATAAAAAATGTCAATGCATTCAGGTTAGAGGTGGCCTTCGGGCTAAGAAATTGGCATATGAGCCTACCTAGGTTTAGCTTTCGACCAAGAATACCAAGAGAACAAACCAAAATTGATGATAAAAAGTAACCTGGAAAGTTGTTTAAAATTACATGTCCTATCTGAATCATGAAAGTTTATTTTTGTCTAGACTGTCCCTTTAAGTGACAGTGTACTTGTTTACATACACATAATCCATTGATTTAACCAATTGTAAGGGAATAAACCGCTTTCTAGGTTCTCATGGGGGGGGGGCTTATCTATGCCAAAACGTTATATTTAGGTTATAAAACTTTCTCTGCAGGGGTCTTGTCTACTTGCATTAATTTGTTTGACTATTTTATGCATCTCTGTTTTTAACTATGAGTCAGTCGATGTGGACCCTCCTTGTACTCAGTGCCACAAAATGTGGTAGGGCATTACAAATGCATAATATGTGTTAATTTTGTACCTGCTGAGATAATTGGTTCTTTTTAAAGGTCATTAAATAATATTATGAAGTGTTCTAAAGTACAGTATTTTTTTCTTTTAGGGTGCTCGGTTTATGACTACTGCCATGTATGATGCACGTGAAGCCATCATCCCTGGTTCTGTTTATGATCGCAGCGGTCAAGGTAAAACTAAATTCCAGTCAGTTTTTTTTTTTTCTTCTTTTGTTTCCACTTTGTAACCAGTAAGAGTGTGTAGGTTTTACTAATGTGTGGTTACCGATTTTGTGTTCACATTGAAAGTTCCCATTCATTCTGTACCTGGTTACAACTACAAGAACAAACACAAGACTATCCGATTCAAATATTGTTTTAATTAAACCACCTTGCGCAATAATAAAATCATTCTTACAAAAATGGAGTGTTGAATAGGCATAGTATAAATGTAGAAAACACGTCCCCAAAGGCACCGATAGTCCAACAAGCATCTAAGCCAGACATCTTCCTAAATGCTCCAGGCTGTGTTTTGTCAGTTGGTCAAAATGCATTGAAGCTTTTAGGTCCTTTCAGGCCGCCTTAGTGAGCAGAGGGACATTTGAACTACACAGAGTGCCCCTGTTTACACTCCATTTTTGTAAATAGGATTTTATTACTGTACAATACAATGCACTTTGCTTAAAACTACATTTATTACCACGTCCTCTTTACATGTATTTGAGATGTATAGTTTTTTTTGTTTAAAGGACCACTAAATGCTGTAGAATTACATAATTAAGAAGTACAATAACACTCTAAATGTCACAAAACAGTAGATTTTATTATTTTCCTAAGACATGGAGAGTCCACAACATCATTCCAATTACTAGTGGGATATTAAACTCCTGGCCAGCAGGAGGAGGCAAACAGTACCCCAGCAAAGCTGTTAAGTGTAACTTCCCTTAACCATAATCCCCAATCATTCTCTTTGCCTCTGTCAATAAAGGTTTTGCAAAGTCGGTGTCTGAAAATAAATTGTCCTTTTATGGGTATTTTTCCCTGCAAGCAAGGACTGGTTTCTAGCTGTGTCCACGTCAATCTCTTGAGTAAGAGTAGTGGTGACTTTTTAGCAGTTCGAAGGCGGCGAGGTAGTCCTTACTTTACTTCTAACAATTTTTCTTCCCTTTTGTTGAAAGCCAGGGTTGGTGACTCTGATCTTTCTCTTACTACAGGTCCATGACAGGGAGCACAGTACCTGCCACACCTATGTAGCTCCTTTTTGCCCTGCAGCCGGATCCACGGGTAAAAAAGGACAGCACTCAAGAGGTTAAACCTCCAGTGGATCTCATTATGGGACAGAGTTATCCTACTGTCATGGGGTACAGTATTGGGGCAGATTTTTATTGGGTCAAATGGGACAAAAATTAGTTGGCACTTTAGGTATGAGGATGAGACTTAATTTCCTTTAATTCTTGGCAGTATATGTGGCTTATTAATGTTATATTGCAATATATTTAGGAGCTATTTCTTATCGTTGCTGGTTTTAGATTCTCACCAGCAGAGAGAGCTAACGGTTTTATTAACTTATATAGCCGTGAGAACAAGCGGCTTTTAAAAGCTTATGCAGCAGTTTGTTTGTTTTTCGCGCCAGGCGCAGTTTCTATTCTTGGCCGCTCAAGTGTCCTCAGCACTAACGGTTTTATGGAGCAGACTTTTGTGAGCTCAGAAAGCCGGTCTGCAATTTAAAGAGAGGTGTCGGATTTATTTGCCGATTGTACTATCTTCAGTGGCTCTGGATAGTTCACCTGACAGTTCAGACTTCTGCTTGCTAGTGGGATTTCTCTTGTAAGGTGTATCCAGTCCACGGATCATCCATTACTTGTGGGATATTCTCCTTCCCAACTGGAAGTTGCAAGAGGATCACCCACAGCAGAGCTGCTATATAGCTCCTCCCCTAACTGCCATATCCAGTCATTCTCTTGCAACTCTCAACAAGCATGGAGGTAGTAAGAGGAAAGTGGTGTAACGTAGTTTGTTTTTTACTGCAATCAAAAGTTTATTTTAAATGGTACCGGAGTTGTACTATTTTGTCCCAGGCAGAAAATAGAAGAAGAATCTGCCTGTGATTTCTATGATCTTAGCAAGTAGTAACTAAGATCCATTGCTGTTCTCACACATGACTGAAGAGAGAGGTAACTTCAGCGGGGGAATGGCGTGCAGCTTATCCTGCTATGAGGTATGTGCAGTTAAATTTTTTTCTAGAAGATGTGTATGCTAGAAAATGCTGCTGATACCAGATTTATGTAAGGTAAGCCTGAATACAGTGATTTAATAGCGACTGGTATCATGCTTACTTTCTGAGGTAATACTCTTATAGATTTGCAATATAAAACATTTGCTGGCATGTTTAAACGTTTTTATATATACTTTGGTGATAAAACTTTATTGGGGCCTAGTTTTTTTCCACATGGCTGGCTTAAATTTGCCTAGAAACAGTTTCCTGAGGCTTTCTACTGTTACTATGAGTGGGAGGAGCCTAATTTATAGCTTTTTTGCGCAGTAACTTTTACAGACTGAGACATCCAGCTTCCTCCAGGAGTCCCCTGAATGCTATAGGACCTCTCTCAAGGGCTCTTAGGCTTTCCAAAATCGTTTGTTGGGGAAGGTAGGCCCACAGCAAGGCTGTGGCAGTTTGGTGTGCTGTTAAAAAAAAGTCTATTGTTTTTTTTATCTGTTTTTTTAACTAAGGGGTTAATCATTCATTTGCAAGTGGGTGCAATTCTCTGTTAGCTTATTATACACACTGTAAAAATTTCGTTTGATTTACTGCTTTTTTTCAAAGGATGCGTATCTTCACATTCCGATACACAAAGATCATCATCGGTTTCTCAGGTTTGCCTTCCTAGACAGGCATTACCAGTTTGTAGCTCTTCCATTTGGGTTAGCTACAGCCCCAAGAATCTTTACGAAGGTTCTGGGGTCACTTCTGGCGGTCCTAAGGCCGCGGGGCATAGCAGTGGCCCCTTATTTAGACGACATTCTGATACAGGCGTCAAATTTCAAAATTGCCAAGTCTCATACGGACATAGTTCTGGCATTTCTGAGGTCGCATGGGTGGAAAGTGAACGAAGAAAAGAGTTCTCTATCCCCTCTCACAAGAGTATCCTTTCTGGGAACTCTAATAGATTCTGTAGAAATGAGGATTTACCTGACAGAGACCAGGTTATCAAAACTTCTAAATTCCTGCAGTGTTCTTTATTCCACTCCTCGCCCTTCGGTGGCTCAGTGTATGGAAGTAATCGGCTTTATGGTAGCGGCAATGGACATAGTGCCGTTCGCCCCCCTACATCTCAGACCGCTGCAACTCTGCATGCTCAGCCAGTGGAATAGGGATTACACAGATTTGTCCCCTCTACTAAATCTGGATCAAAAGACCAGGGATTCTCTTCTCTGGTGGCTATCTCGGGTCCATCTGTCCAAAGGTATGACCTTTCGCAGGCCAGATTGGACAATTGTAATGACAGATGCCAGCCTTCTAGGCTGGGGGGCAGTCTAGAACTCCCTGAAGGCTCAGGGATCGTGGACTCAGGAGGAGACACTCCTTCCGATAAACATTCTGGAACTAAGAGCGATAATCAATGCTCTTCAGGCTTGGCCTCAGCTAGCGACAATGAGGTTCATAAGATTTCCGTCGGACAACATCACGACTGTGGCTTACATCAACCATCAAGGGGGAACAAGGAGTTCCCTAGCGATGTTAGAAGTCTCAAAGATAATTCGCTGGGCAGAGATTCACTCTTGCCAGCTATCCATATCCCAGGTGTAGAGAACTGGGAGGCGGATTTTCTAAGTCGACAGACTTTTCACCCGGGGGAGTGGGAACTCCATCCGGAGGTGTTTGCACAATTGATTCATCGTTGGGGCAAACAAGAACAAGATTTCATGGCGTCTCGCCAGAACGCCAAACTTCCTTGTTACGGATCCAGTTCCAGGGACCCCAAGGCAACGCTGATAGATGCTCTAGCAGTGCCTTGGTCCTTCAACCTGGCTTATGTGTTTCCACCGTTTCCTCTGCTCCCTCGTCTGATTGCCAAAATCAAGCAGGAGAGAGCATCGGTGATCTTGATAGCGCCTGCGTGGCCACGCAGGACTTGGTATGCAGATCTGGTGGACATGTCATCCTTTCCACCATGGACTCTGCCGCTGAGACAGGACCTTCTACTTCAAGGTCCTTTCAACCATCCAAATCTAATTTCTCTGAGGCTGACTGCCTGGAGATTGAACGCTTCATTTTATCAAAGCGTGGTTTCTCCGAGTCAGTCATTGACACCTTAATTCAGGCTCGAAAGCCTGTCACCAGGAAAATCTAACATAAGATAGGGACAGATTTCTTCTCTGTCTATTCATTTGCACAAGCGTCTGGCGGATGTTCCAGACGTTCAGGCATTTTGTCAGGCTTTAGTTAGAATCAAGCCTGTGTTTAAACCTGTTGCTCCGCCTTGGAGCTTAAATTTGGTTCTTAAAGTTCTTCAGGGGGTTCCGTTTGAACCTCTTCATTGCATAGATATCAAACTCTTATCTTGGAAAGTTCTTTGTTTGGTAGCTATTTCCTCGGCTCGTAGAGTTTCCGAGTTATCTGCCTTACAATGTGATTCCCCTTATCTGATCTTCCATGCAGATAAGGTAGTTCTGCGTACCAGACCTGGGTTTTTACCTAAGGTGGTATCTAATAAGAATATCAATCAGGAGATTGTTGTTCCATCATTGTGTCCTAATCCTTCTTCAAAGAAGGAACATCTATTACACAATCTTGACATGGTTCGTGCTTTAAAGTATTATTTACAAGCTACTAAGGATTTTCGTCAAACATCCGCTTTGTTTGTTGTCTACTCTGGACAGAGGAGAGGCCAAAAGGCTTCGGCAACTTTTTTTTTTTTTTTTGGCTAAGGAGTATAATACGCTTAGCTTATGAGACTGCTGGCCAGCAGCCTCCTGAAAGGATTACAGCTCATTCTACTAGAGCTGTGGCTTCCACATGGGCCTTTAAAAATGAGGCTTCTGTTGAACAGATTTGAAAGGCGGCGACTTGGTCTTCGCTTCATAACTTTTCAAAATTCTATAAATTTTATACTTTTGCTTCTTCGGAGGCTATTTTTGGGAGAGAGGTTTTACAGGCAGTGGTACCTTCCGTTTAAGTACCTGCCTTGTCCCTCCCTTCATCCGTGTACTTTAACTTTGGTATTGGTATCCCACAAGTAATGGATGATCCGTGGACTGGATACACCTTACAAGAGAAAACATAATTTCTTTCATGTAATTAGCAAGAGTCCATGAGCTAGTGACGTATGGGATATACATTCCTACCAGGAGGGGCAAAGTTTCCCAAACCTCAAAATGCCTATAAATACACCCCTCACCACACCCACAATTCAGTTTTACAAACTTTGCCTCCGATGGAGGTGGTGAAGTAAGTTTGTGCTAGATTCTACGTTGATATGCGCTCCGCAGCAAGTTGGAGCCCGGTTTTCCTCTCAGCGTGCAGTGAATGTCAGAGGGATGTGAGGAGAGTATTGCCTATTTGAATGCAGTGATCTCCTTCTACGGGGTCTATTTCATAGGTTCTCTGTTATCGGTCGTAGAGATTCATCTCTTACCTCCCTTTTCAGATCGTCGATATACTCTTATATATACCATTACCTCTGCTGATTCTCGTTTCAGTACTGGTTTGGCTTTCTACAAACATGTAGATGAGTGTCCTGGGGTAAGTAAATCTTATTTTCTGTGACACTCTAAGCTATGGTTGGGCACTTTGTTTATAAAGTTCTAATTATATGTATTCAAACATTTATTTGCCTTGACTCAGAATGTTCAACTTTCCTTATTTTTCAGACAGTCAGTTTCATATTTGGGATAATGCATTTGATTTAATCATTTTTTCTTACCTTCAAAAATTTGACTCTTTCCCTGTGGGCTGTTAGGCTCGCGGGGGCTGAAAATGCTTCATTTTATTGCGTCATTCTTGGCGCTGACTTTTTTGGCGCAAAAATTCTTTTTCCGTTTCCGGCGTCATACGTGTCGCCGGAAGTTGCGTCATTTTTTGACGTTATTTTGCGCCAAAAATGTCGGCGTTCCGGATGTGGCGTCATTTTTGGCGCCAAAAGCATTTAGGCGCCAAATAATGTGGGCGTCTTATTTGGCGCGAAAAAATATGGGCGTCGCTTTTGTCTCCACATTATTTAAGTCTCATTTTTCATTGCTTCTGGTTGCTAGAAGCTTGTTCTTTGGCATTTTTTCCCATTCCTGAAACTGTCATTTAAGGAATTTGATCAATTTTGCTTTATATATATGTTTTTTTTTCTCTTACATATTGCAAGATGTCCCACGTTGCATCTGAGTCAGAAGATACTACAGGAAAATCGCTGTCTAGTGCTGGATCTACCAAAGCTAAGTGTATCTGCTGTAAACTTTTGGTAGCTATTCCTCCAGCTGTTGTTTGTATTGATTGTCATGACAAACTTGTTAAAGCAGATAATATTTCCTTTAGTAAAGTACCATTGCCTGTTGCAGTTCCTTCAACATCTAAGGTGCAGAATGTTCCTGATAACATAAGAGATTTTGTTTCTGAATCCATAAAGAAGGCTATGTCTGTTATTTCTCCTTCTAGTAAACGTAAAAAATCTTTTAAAACTTCTCTCCCTACAGATGAATTTTTAAATGAACATCATCATTCTGATGACTCTTCTGGTTCAGAGGATTCTGTCTCAGAGGTTGATGCTGATAAATCTTCATATTTATTTAAAATGGAATTTATTCGTTCTTTACTTAAAGAAGTACTAATTGCTTTAGAAATAGAGGATTCTGGTCCTCTTGATACTAATTCTAAACGTTTGGATAAGGTATTTAAAGCTCCTGTGGTTATTCCAGAAGTTTTTCCTGTTCCTAATGCTATTTCTGCAGTAATTTCCAAAGAATGGGATAAATTGGGTAATTCATTTACTCCTTCTAAACGTTTTAAGCAATTATATCCTGTGCCGTCTGACAGATTAGAATTTTGGGACAAAATCCCTAAAGTTGATGGGGCTATTTCTACCCTTGCTAAACGTACTACTATTCCTACGTCAGATGGTACTTCGTTTAAGGATCCTTTAGACAGGAAAATTGAATCCTTTCTAAGAAAAGCTTATCTGTGTTCAGGTAATCTTCTTAGACCTGCTATATCTTTGGCTGATGTTGCTGCAGCTTCAACTTTTTGGTTGGAAACTTTAGCGCAACAAGTAACACATCATGATTCTCATGATATTATTATTCTTCTTCAGCATGCTAATAATTTTATCTGTGATGCCATTTTTGATATTATCAGAGTTGATGTCAGGTTTATGTCTCTAGCTATTTTAGCTAGAAGAGCTTTATGGCTTAAAACTTGGAATGCTGATATGGCTTCTAAATCAACTCTACTTTCTATTTCTTTCCAGGGTAACAAATTATTTGGTTCTCAGTTGGATTCTATTATTTCAACTGTTACTGGTGGGAAAGGAACTTTTTTACCACAGGATAAAAAATCTAAAGGTAAAAATAGGGCTAATAATCGTTTTCGTTCCTTTCGTTTCAACAAAGAACAAAAGCCTGATCCTTCATCCTCAGGAGCAGTTTCAGTTTGGAAACCATCTCCAGTCTGGAATAAATCCAAGCCAGCTAGAAAGGCAAAGCCTGCTTCTAAGTCCACGTGAAGGTGCGGCCCTCATTCCAGCTCAGCTGGTAGGGGGCAGGTTACGTTTTTTCAAGGAAATTTGGATCAATTCTGTTCACAATCTTTGGATTCAGAACATTGTTTCAGAAGGGTACAGAATTGGTTTCAAGATGAGACCTCCTGCAAAGAGATTTTTTCTTTCCCGTGTCCCAGTAAATCCAGTAAAAGCTCAAGCATTTCTGAATTGTGTTTCAGATCTAGAGTTGACTGGAGTAATTATGCCAGTTCCAGTTCCGGAACAGGGGATGGGGTTTTATTAAAATCTCTTCATTGTACCAAAGAAGGAGAATTCCTTCAGACCAGTTCTGGATCTAAAAATATTGAATCGTTATGTAAGGATACCAACGTTCAAGATGGTAACTGTAAGGACTATCTTGCCTTTTGTTCAGCAAGGGAATTATATGTCCACAATAGATTTACAGGATGCATATCTGCATATTCCGATTCATCCAGATCATTATCAGTTCCTGAGATTCTCTTTTCTGGACAAGCGTTACCAGTTTGTGGCTCTGCCGTTTGGCCTAGCTACAGCTCCAAGAATTTTTACAAAGGTTCTCGGTGCCCTTCTGTCTGTAATCAGAGAACAGGGTATTGTGGTATTTCCTTATTTGGACGATATCTTGGTACTTGCTCAGTCTTTACATTTAGCAGAATCTCATACGAATCGACTTGTGTTGTTTCTTCAAGATCATGGTTGGAGGATCAATTTACCAAAAAGTTCATTGATTCCTCAGACAAGGGTAACCTTTCTGGGTTTCCAGATGGATTCAGTGTCCATGACTCTGTCTTTAACAGACAAGAGACGTCTAAAATTGATTGCAGCTTGTCGAAACCTTCAGTCACAATCATTCCCTTCGGTAGCCTTATGCATGGAAATTCTAGGTCTTATGACTGCTGCATCGGACGCGATCCCCTTTGCTCGTTTTCACATGCGACCTCTTCAGCTCTGTATGCTGAATCAATGGTGCAAGGATTACACGAAGATATCTCAATTAATATCTTTAAAACCGATTGTTCGACACTCTCTAACATGGTGGACAGATCACCATCGTTTAATTCAGGGGGCTTCTTTTGTGCTTCCGACCTGGACTGTAATTTCAACAGATGCAAGTCTCACAGGTTGGGGAGCTGTGTGGGGATCTCTGACGGCACAAGGAGTTTGGGAATCTCAGGAGGTGAGATTACCGATCAATATTTTGGAACTACGTGCAATTTTCAGAGCTCTTCAGTTTTGGCCTCTTCTAAAGAGAGAATCGTTCATTTGTTTTCAGACAGACAATGTCACAACTGTGGCATACATCAATCATCAAGGAGGGACTCACAGTCCTCTGGCTATGAAAGAAGTATCTCGAATTTTGGTTTGGGCGGAATCCAGCTCCTGTCTAATCTCTGCGGTTCATATCCCAGGTATAGACAATTGGGAAGCGGATTATCTCAGTCGCCAAACGTTGCATCCGGGCGAATGGTCTCTTCACCCAGAGGTATTTCTTCAGATTGTTCAAATGTGGGAACTTCCAGAAATAGATCTGATGGCGTCCCATCTAAACAAGAAACTTCCCAGGTATCTGTCCAGATCCCGGGATCCTCAGGCGGAGGCAGTGGATGCATTATCACTTCCTTGGAAGTATCATCCTGCCTATATCTTTCCGCCTCTAGTTCTTCTTCCAAGAGTAATCTCCAAGATTCTGAAGGAATGCTCGTTTGTTCTGCTGGTAGCTCCGGCATGGCCTCACAGGTTTTGGTATGCGGATCTTGTCCGGATGGCCTCTTGCCAACCGTGGACTCTTCCGTTAAGACCAGACCTTCTGTCACAAGGTCCTTTTTTCCATCAGGATCTGAAATCCTTAAATTTAAAGGTATGGAGATTGAACGCTTGATTCTTAGTCAAAGAGGTTTCTCTGACTCTGTGATTAATACTATGTTACAGGCTCGTAAATCTGTATCTAGAGAGATATATTATAGAGTCTGGAAGACTTATATTTCTTGGTGTCTTTCTCATCATTTTTCTTGGCATTCTTTTAGAATACCGAGAATTTTACAGTTTCTTCAGGATGGTTTAGATAAGGGTTTGTCCGCAAGTTCTTTGAAAGGACAAATCTGCTCTTTCTGTTCTTTTTCACAGAAAGATTGCTATTCTTCCTGATATTCAGTTTTGTACAAGCTTTGGTTTGTATAAAACCTGTCATTAAGTCAATTTCTCCTCCTTGGAGTTTGAATTTGGTTCTGGGAGCTCTTCAAGCTCCTCCGTTTGAACCTATGCATTCATTGGACATTAAATTACTTTCTTGGAAAGTTTTGTTCCTTTTGGCCATCTCTTCTGCCAGAAGAGTTTCTGGATTATCTGCTCTTTCTTGTGAGTCTCCTTTTCTGATTTTTCATCAGGATAAGGCGGTGTTGCGAACTTCTTTTGAATTTTTACCTAAAGTTGTGAATTCCAACAACATTAGTAGAGAAATTGTGGTTCCTTCATTATGTCCTAATCCTAAGAATTCTAAGGAGAAATCGTTGCATTCTTTGGATGTTGTTAGAGCTTTGAAATATTATGTTGAAGCTACTAAATCTTTCCGTAAGACTTCTAGTCTATTTGTTATCTTTTCCGGTTCTAGAAAAGGCCAGAAAGCTTCTGCCATTTCTTTGGCATCTTGGTTGAAATCTTTAATTCATCTTGCCTATGTTGAGTCGGGTAAAACTCCGCCTCAGAGAATTACAGCTCATTCTACTAGGTCAGTTTCTACTTCCTGGGCGTTTAGGAATGAAGCTTCGGTTGACCAGATTTGCAAAGCAGCAACTTGGTCCTCTTTGCATACTTTTACTAAATTCTACCATTTTGATGTATTTTCTTCTTCTGAAGCAGTTTTTGGTAGAAAAGTACTTCAGGCAGCGGTTTCAGTTTGAATCTTCTGCTTATGTTTTTCATTAAACTATTTTGGGTGTGGATTATTTTCAGCAGGAATTGGCTGTCTTTATTTTGTCCCTCCCTCTCTAGTGACTCTTGTGTGGAAAGATCCACATCTTGGGTAGTCATTATCCCATACGTCACTAGCTCATGGACTCTTGCTAATTACATGAAAGAAAACATAATTTATGTAAGAACTTACCTGATAAATTCATTTCTTTCATATTAGCAAGAGTCCATGAGGCCCGCCCTTTTTTTGTGGTGGTTATGATTTTGTATAAAGCACAATTATTCCAATTCCTTATTTTATATGCTTTCGCACTTTTTTGTCACCCCACTTCTTGGCTATTCGTTAAACTGAATTGTGGGTGTGGTGAGGGGTGTATTTATAGGCATTTTGAGGTTTGGGAAACTTTGCCCCTCCTGGTAGGAATGTATATCCCATACGTCACTAGCTCATGGACACTTGCTAATATGAAAGAAATGAATTTATCAGGTAAGTTCTTACATAAATTATGTTTTTTGCTTACCTGATAAATTTATTTCTCTTGTGGTGTATCCAGTCCACGGCCCGCCCTGTCATTTTAAGGCAGGTAATTTTTAAATTTAAACTACAGTAACCACTGCACCCTATGGTGCTTGTTTTCGGTCGAATGACTGGCTATGACAGTTAGGGGAGGAGCTATATTACAGCTCTGCTGTGGGTGTCCTCTTGCAACTTCCTGTTGGGAATGAGAATATCCCACAAGTAATGGATGATCCGTGGACTGGATACACCACAAGAGAAATAAATTTATCAGGTAAGCTTAAATTGTGTTTTATGCTTACCTGATAAATTTATTTCTCTTGTGGTGTATCCAGTCCACGGCCCGCCCTGTCCTTTTTAAGGCAGGTCTAAATTTTAAACTACAGTCACCACTGCACCCTATGGTTTCTCCTTTCTTGGCTAGTTTCGGTCGAATGACTGGATATGGCAGTTAGGGGAGGAGCTATATAGCAGCTCTGCTGTGGGTGATCCTCTTGCAACTTCCTGTTGGGAAGGAGAATATCCCACAAGTAATGGATGATCCGTGGACTGGATACACCACAAGAGAAATACATTTATCAGGTAAGCATAAATTATGTTTTTTCCCTTCTCCACGTGGCTTGAGGATGGAGGTTTTGAGACTCTTTTCTGCCATTTTGGGCGGTCGGACTTGTTCCTTTTTTGGGGACTTTTCCTTAGGGTCGAGTTCTCTGGTCTTGGTTTTTTTTCTCCTTAGCGGTTGAGGCCACCATATGGGAGGGCCTTGCTGTCTCCTATTATGGGAGTTAGAAGCTCCTTATTGGAATAATGGGCTATTTCTCCAACATTGGTGTATCCGGTCCACGGCGTCATCCTTACTTGTGGGATATTCTCTTCCCCAACAGGAAATGGCAAAGAGTCCCAGCAAAGCTGGTCACATGATCCCTCCTAGGCTCTGCCCACCCCAGTCATTCTCTTTGCCGTTGCACAGGCAACATCTCCACGGAGATGGTTAAGAGTATTTTGGTGTTTAAATGTAGTTTTTATTCTTCTATCAAGTGTTTGTTATTTTAAAATAGTGCTGGTATGTACTATTTACTCTGAAACAGAAAAGGATGAAGATTTCTGTTTGTAAGAGGAAGATGATTTTAGCAGACAGTAACTAAAATCGGTTGCTGTTTCCACATAGGACTGTTGAGATGAAGTAACTTCAGTTGGGGGAAACAGTTAGCAGACTTTTCTGCTTAAGGTATGACTAGCCATATTTCTAACAAGACTGTGTAATGCTGGAAGGCTGTCATTTCCCCTCATGGGGACCGGTAAGCCATTTTCTTATTCAAAAACAAACAGAATATAGGGCTTTTTATGGGCTAAAAAACTGGTAGACATTTTTATGGGCTAAATCGATTGCTTTATTTGTGCATATTATTCAAATTTAGGCTAACAATTGACATTTATAATCTTGGGGAACGTTTATAAAACGGCAGGCACTGTATTGGACACCTTTTTCAGTCAGGGGGGCTTTTCTAGTCATAGACTGAGCCTCATTTTCGCGCCATTAATGCGCAGTTGTTTTTTGAGAACAGGGCATGCAGATGCATGTGTGTGGATCTAAGAATCTCTGAAAAAGCTTTTAGAAGGCGTCATTTGGTATCGTATTCCCCTCAGGGCTTGGTTGGGTCTTAGCAAAGACTGTATCTGGGACTGTATAGGGGTTAAATTGAAAAACGGCTCCGGTTCCGTTATTTTAAGGGTTAAAGCTCTGAAATTTGGTGTGCAATACTTTTAAGGCTTTAAGACACTGTGGTGAAAATTTGGTAATTTTTTAACAATTCCTTCATACTTTTTCACATATTCAGTAATAAAGTGTTTTCTGTTTGAAATTTAAAGTGACAGTAACGGTTTTATTTTAAAACGTTTTTTGTGCATTGTTGACAAGTTTAAGCCTGTTTAACATGTCTATACCTTCAGATAAGCTATGTTCTATATGTATGAAAGCCAATGTGTCTCCCCATTTAAATTTATGTGATAATTGTGCCATAGCGTCCAAACAAAGTAAGGACAGTACTGCCACAAATAATGATATTGCCCAAGATGATTCCTCAAATGAGGGGAGTAAACATGATACTACATCATCTCCTACTGTGTCTACACCAGTTTTGCCCATGCAGGTGGTCCCTAGTACATCTAGTGCGCCAATACTTATTACCATCAACAATTAACGGCTGTAATGGATAACTCCATAGCAAATCTTTTATCCAAAATGCCTACTTATCAGAGAAAGCGCGATTGCTCTGTTGTAAACACTGAAGAGCAAGAGGACGCTGATAATTGTTCTGTCATACCCTCACACCAATCTGAAGGGGCCATGAGGGAGGTTTTGTCTGAGGGAGAAATTTCAGATTCAGGAAAAATTTCCCATCAAGCTGAACCTGATGTTGTGACATTTAAATTTAAATTAGAACATCTCCGCGCACTGCTTAAGGAGGTGTTATCTACTCTGGATGATTGTGACAATTTGGTCATTCCAGAGAAATTATGCAAGATGGACAGGTTCCTAGAGGTTCCGGTGTCCCCCGACGCTTTTCCTATACCCAAGCGGGTGGCGGACATAGTAAATAAAGAGTGGGAAAAGCCCGGCATACCTTTTGTTCCTCCCCCTATATTTAAGAAATTATTTCCTATGGTCGACCCCAGAAAGGACTTATGGCAGACAGTCCCCAAGGTCGAGGGGGCAGTTTCTACTCTAAACAAACGCACTACTATTCCTATCGAAGATAGTTGTGCTTTCAAAGATCCTATGGATAAAAAATTGGAAGGTTTGCTTAAAAAGATTTTTGTACAGCAAGGCTACCTTCTACAACCAATTTCATGCATTGTTCCTGTCACTACGGCAGCGTGGTTCTGGTTCGAGGAACTAGAAAAGTCGCTCAGTAGAGAAACGCCATATGAGGTGGTTATGGACAGAGTTCACGCACTTAAATTGGCTAACTCTTTTATTTTAGATGCCGCTTTGCAATTAGCAATATTAGCGGCGAAAAATTCAGGGTTTGCTATTGTGGCGCGCAGAGCGCTTTGGCTAAAGTCTTGGTCAGCGGATGTGTCATCCAAGACAAAATTACTTAACATTCCTTTCAAAGGTAAAACTTTATTTGGACCTGATTTGAAAGAGATTATTTCAGACATCACTGGGGGAAAGGGCCACGCCCTTCCACAGGATAGGTCTTTTAAGGCTAAAAATAAGCCTAATTTTCGTCCCTTTCGCAGAAATGGACCAGCCTCTAATTCTGCATCCTCTAAGCAAGAGCGTAATGCCTCACAACCCAAACCAGCCTGGAAACCAATGCAAGGCTGGAACAAAGGTAAGCAGGCCAAGAAGCCTGCCACTGCTAACAAGACAGCATGAAGGAGTAGCCCCGGATCCGGGACCGGATCTGGTGGGGGGCAGACTCTCTCTCTCTTTGCTCAGGCAAGAGATGTTCAGGATCCTTGGGCGCTAGAAATAGTTTCTCAAGGTTATCTCCTGGAATTCAAGGAACTACCCCCAAGGGGAAGGTTCCACAAGTCTCACTTATCCTCAAACCAAATAAAGAGACAGGCATTCTTACATTGTGTAGAAGACCTGTTAAAGATGGGAGTGATACACCCAGTTCCAATAAAGGAACAAGGAATGGGATTTTATTCCAATCTGTTCGTAGTTCCCAAAAAAGAGGGAACGTTCAGACCAATTTTGGATTTGAAGATCCTAAACAAATTTCTCAGGGTACCATCGTTCAAAATGGAAACTATTAGAACGATTCTACCCACCATCCAGGAAAGTCAATTTATGACTACCGTGGATCTAAAGGATGCGTACCTACATATCCCTATCCACAAGGAACATCATCAGTTCCTAAGGTTCGCTTTTCTGGACAAACATTACCAGTTTGTGGCTCTTCCATTCGGATTAGCCACTGCTCCAAGGATTTTCACAAAGGTGCTAGGGTCCCTTCTAGCGGTTCTAAGACCAAGGGGCATTGCAGTAGTACCTTACTTGGACGACATTCTAATACAAGCGTTGTCCCTGTCAAAGGCAAAGGCTCATACGGACATCGTTCTAGCCTTTCTCACATCTCACGGATGGAAAGTGAACAAAGAAAAGAGTTCTCTGTCCCCGTCAACAAGAGTTCCCTTCTTGGGAACAATAATAGATTCCTTAGAAATGAGGATTTTTCTGACAGAGGTCAGAAAATCAAAACTTCTAAGCTCTTGTCAAGTGCTTCATTCTGTTCCTCGTCCTTCCATAGCGCAGTGCATGGAAGTAATAGGATTGATGGTTGCAACAATGGACATAGTTCCTTTTGCACGAATTCATCTAAGACCATTACAACTGTGCATGCTCAAACAGTGGAATGGGGATTATACAGACTTGTCTCCAATGATTCAAGTAGATCAAAAGACCAGAGATTCACTCCGTTGGTGGCTGACCCTGGACCATCTGTCCCAGGGAATGAGCTTCCGCAGGCCAGAGTGGGTCATTGTCACGACCGACGCCAGTCTAGTGGGCTGGGGTGCGGTCTGGGAATCCCTGAAAGCTCAGGGTCTATGGTCTCGGGAAGAGTCTCTTCTCCCGATAAACATTCTGGAACTGAGAGCGATATTCAATGCTCTCAGAGCTTGGCCTCAACTAGCAAAGGCCAAATTCATAAGGTTCCAATCAGACAACATGACGACTGTAGCTTATATCAATCATCAAGGGGGAACAAAGAGTTCCCTAGCGATGAAAGAAGTGACCAAAATAATTCAATGGGCGGAGGATCACTCCTGCCACTTGTCTGCGATCCACATCCCAGGAGTGGAAAATTGGGAAGCGGATTTTCTGAGTCGTCAGACATTTCATCCGGGGGAGTGGGAACTCCATCCGGAAATCTTTGCCCAAATAACTCAATTATGGGGCATTCCAGACATGGATCTGATGGCGTCTCGTCAGAACTTCAAGGTTCCTTGCTACGGGTCCAGATCCAGGGATCCCAAGGCGACACTAGTAGCACCTTGGACTTTCAACCTAGCTTACGTATTCCCACCGTTTCCTCTCATTCCCAGGCTGGTAGCCAGGATCAATCAGGAGAGGGCCTCGGTGATCTTGATAGCTCCTGCTTGGCCACGCAGGACTTGGTATGCAGACCTGGTGAATATGTCATCGGCTCCACCATGGAAGCTACCTTTGAGACAGTACCTTCTTGTTCAAGGTCCATTCGAACACCCAAATCTGGTCTCCCTCCAACTGACGGCTTGGAGATTGAACGCTTGATTCTATCAAAGCGTGGGTTTTCAGATTCGGTGATAGATACTCTGGTTCAGGCCAGAAAACCTGTAACTATAAAAATTTACCATAAAATATGGAAAAAATATATCTGTTGGTGTGAATCCAAAGGATTCCCATGGAATAAGATAAAAATTCCTAAGATTCTCTCCTTTCTTCAAGAAGGTTTGGAGAAAGGATTATCTGCAAGTTCCCTAAAGGGACAGATCTCTGCTTTATCTGTCTTACTACACAAAAGACTGGCAGCTGTGCCAGATGTTCAAGCATTTGTTCAGGCTCTGGTTAGGATCAAGCCTGTTTACAGACCTTTGACTCCTCCCTGGAGTCTAAATCTAGTTCTTTCAGTTCTTCAAGGGGTTCCGTTTGAACCCTTACATTCCATAGATATTAAGTTACTATCTTGGAAAGTTTTGTTTTGGTTGCAATTTCTTCTGCTAGAAGAGTTTCAGAGTTATCTGCTCTGCAGTGTTCTCCTCCTTATCTGGTGTTCCATGCAGATAAGGTGGTTTGCGTACTAAGCCTGGTTTTCTTCCTAAAGTTGTTTCTAACAAAAATATTAACCAGGAGATAGTTGTACCTTCTTTGTGTCCGAATCCAGTTTCAAAGAAGGAACGTTTGTTACACAATTTGGACGTTGTCCGTGCTCTAAAGTTCTATTTAGAGGCTACTAAAGATTTCAGACAAACATCTTCCTTGTTTGTTGTTTATTCTGGTAAAAGGAGAGGTCAAAAAGCGACTTCTACCTCTTTCCTTTTGGCTTAAAAGCATCATCCGATTGGCTTATGAGACTGCCGGACGGCAGCCTCCTGAAAGAATCACAGCTCACTCCACTAGGGCTGTGGCTTCCACATGGGCCTTCAAGAATGAGGCTTCTGTTGACCAGATATGTAAGGCAGCGACTTGGTCTTCACTGCACACTTTTGCCAAATTTTACAAATTTGATACTTTTGCTTCTTCGGAGGCTATTTTTGGGAGAAAGGTTTTGCAAGCTGTGGTTCCTTCCGTTTAGGTGACCTGATTTGCTCCCTCCCTTCATCCGTGTCCTAAAGCTTTGGTATTGGTTCCCACAAGTAAGGATGACGCCGTGGACCGGACACACCAATGTTGGAGAAAACAGAATTTATGCTTACCTGATAAATTACTTTCTCCAACGCTGTGTCCGGTCCACGGCCCGCCCTGGTTTTGTAATCAGGTCTGATGAATTATTTTCTCTAACTACAGTCACCACGGTATCATATGGTTTCTCCTATATATATTTCCTCCTGTCGGTCGAATGACTGGGGTGGGCGGAGCCTAGGAGGGATCATGTGACCAGCTTTGCTGGGACTCTTTGCTATTTCCTGTTGGGGAAGAGAATATCCCACAAGTAAGGATGACGCCGTGGACCGGACACACCGTTGGAGAAAGTAATTTATCAGGTAAGCATAAATTCTGTTTTTTCTTATCTTAGCTATGTCTAAGGGTTGATTCTGGGGTTGGGATGCTATGCAGTTTCTTCCCTGAATGTTGTCCTCTGGGTTTATACTCTGAGGAGATTGTGAGACCTACCCTTATTGACTTGCTATTCGGGTGACTTTGTCCCCAATGTTTTCCCTCGGTTATGGAAGTGTGGGTATTGTACGCCTTTTGGGCTTAGAATCTTTTCAGGTCTGGCATGCCCTATTGCTCCTTGGAGTTGGACTTCTGTACGGGGTGTTCTCTTCCCCTTGGGTTGGGATTTTTGTGAGTCTTTGACCCGTTCTCTGGGTTAGTATTTGTTTCCTGGTGTAGTCTGTTTTTTTTCTTCAGACGGGGTATGGTGTTTCCTGGGGTTTTGTTTGTCTAAACAATTCTGGGGCTCAGGCTTTCTTTTAGAAATTGTTTATATTTCTATGTCTGGTCCGGAAGCTCTTATTCCCCATGGGACGTGGACTATTTCTTATGGTCCTGCTAGTTGTCCTACTAGCAGCTGGGCTAGGAGCTCTCTGTGCTTAGCCTCCTTACGGCCTGCTTTGTTCTTAATGGTATATGCTTTCCTTTTGGGGAGTTCCTTTTTCATGTTCATCAGAAGCGCCTGGATGATTTTCGTTCGGCTCTACTTACGACTTTGGACTTGTGAGCGTGTGCGCTGTCCTTTGTCTGTGCCCTTCCCTTGAGGTGGGTTGTTTTGCCTTTTTTTGAGGTGAGGTTTTCTCTCTCTTTGCCCTATCCTGTGTGCAGGTGGGTGGAACAGGTGGTTTGTCCTGTTAAGAGAGTGTTTCACTTTCTGAGATTGTTCTGTCTGTGCTTTTGCAGTTCCATGTTGGAACGCATAGTCCTGCTTGTCTTTATAGGTTCTCCTTTGGAGTGCCCGTTGTAGGTGCTGTGTGGAGTCTGCCATAGTGTCGGGCTATTTTCATAAGACCTCTGTCTTTTTCTACCTATCTCTATGGGGATCTTCCTTGTAAGTATCTGTAGGTGCTTTTGGAAGGATTCTGAGCTCTGTTGGGGTGTCTGGGGCCATCCTTGTTGCTTGGCTACGTGTGTTGGCCTTTGCGGCTTGGGATAATCTGAGTGTACCCACTACTTGGTGGATGTTACTCTAGTCTTGGCTGATTTTTCTTGTCTGCAAGTGCTTCTTTTTTTCAGTTATCTTGGCATGACTGCTGCGTTTGATGCTCAGAGGTTGCTTTTCTGGGGATAACGCACGTATTGGTGAGAATGTTTCAATATTCTGAGTTTCTGGCGACTTGGGACTACGGTTTCAGTTGTTTGTTCAGGGTGATTGCTCTAATATTTTCAGAGAGGTTTGTTTCTCTGTTTTTGTTCCCGGTTTCAACCTTGTGGTTCAGTGATGTTGGGTCTGGGCATTGTCTTCCATTGTTTAGGGTACCCTTTAGGCCCCTGTGAGCGTGTTTTGCTTTTTGGGGTTTTCCACTTTCTTTGGTTTTATTGTGCCCTGTTTAGGGTCTTCCAGGAATCCTTGTTTGATCCTCCATGTCGTCTCCGTTGCCTCCCTTTCTATGGATGGGTGTGTGGTTGAGGTTCGTCCTTTGGGCGATGGTATCTTCTGGAGGAGTGTTGGCTCAGCTGTGTCAGTTTTGCGGACTCTAGTACGGCTTATGGACTATATGTGAGTCAGTGTCCTTAGGGTCATGTTTTCCTTTTCAAATATTTTCTGGCTTCGGATAAAGCAGGATTTTTTCTGGGATTGTGGTTTCAGGCTTGGTGCCCTCAGAATGGGCCGCCTTTTTTGTACCCTCCCGTTTTAGCATCCAGTGTCCTCTATAGCTTGGGTATTGTTTTCCCAAAAGTAATGAATGCAGCTGTATGTTTATGAAGATAAACATAAATTATGCTTACCTGATCATTTTCTTTTCTTCAGATGGAAAGAGTGCACAGCTCCCCGCATGTGCTTTTATGGGGTGCGGCTGTGATTTTTATTCTTCTGGCACCTTTTTTCATCCTGATATTTCTTCTACTGTTCCTTGTTCCTCTGCAGATGTCTGGGGGATTAGGGGAGTGGGAGGAGTATTTAAGCCTTTGGCTGGGGTGTATTTGCCGCCTCCTGGTGGCCAGTTTCTAATTTCCCAAAAGTAATGAATGCAGCTGTGGACTCTCTCTCCATCTGAAGAAAAGAAAATTATCAGGTAAGCATAATTTGTTTTTCTGCTCCATGTACAATATTTGAACGTGGGTTCATTTTTCTATTAACCCCTTAATGACAACTGATGTACCAGGTACGTCATGTATTAACAAGCAGTTAATGACAATGGACGTACCTGGTACGTCAGTTGTCTAAAAGAGTGCTGGAAGTGATCACAATCGCTTCCAGCAGCTCTGAGAGTATTGCAGTGATGCCTCAATATGGAGGCATCCTGCAATACCCCTTTACAAGCCTCCGATGCAGAGAGAGCCACTCTGTGGCCCTCTCTGCACCGGTAGTGATGGTGCCGTTGTCCGGGAGGGAGCGTGCGCATGTGAACATAGTGTGCGTGCACGGTGCGTGTGCACGAGGCGAGCGTGCACGCGCGCGCATTAGCCTCACTGACACCAATGAGGGCAAAAAGCCAGGGAAAGGTAAAAAAAAAAAATTCACATATAAATGGATCTGGGAGGGGGAGGGGGGTGGGGTTATTGTGGGGGTTTTGTGGAGGGGCTGCTACACTACAGAAAGAGTTAATTGAAAAATAAAATAAAAATACATTGTTTTTTGGGGCCAAAGTAGGTACTGGCAGACAGCTGCCAGTACCCAAGATGGTGGTAATTAGGTAGGGGAGAGGGTTAGAGAGCTGGAGGGGGGATCAGGGAGGTTGGGGCTAAGGCAGGGGTCCATCACAGCTAAAAGATTTTATTATTTTTATTTAAAAAAAAAAAAAAAAAACCTTATTTAGTACAGGCAGACTTTCTGCCAGTACTTAAGATGGCAGTAACAATTGTGGGGTGGGGGAGGGAAGAGAGCTGTTTGGGAGGGATCAGGGGGTGGGATGTGTAAGGTGGGAGGCTGATCTCTAAAATTAACCCTGCAAGCTCCCTAAAAGCTACCTAATTTAACCCCTTCACTGCTGGGCATAATTCACGTGTGGTGCGCAGCAGCATTTAGCGGCCTTCTAATTACCAAAAAGCAACGCCAAAGCCATATGTCTGCTATTTCTGAACAAAGGGTATCCCAGAGAAGCTTTTACAACAATTTTTGCCATAATAGCACAAGCTGTTTGTAAATTATTTCAGTGAGAAACCTAAAATTGTGAAAAATGTAAAGTTTTTTTTTTTTCTCGCATTTGGCGGTGAAATGGTGGCATAAAATATACCAAAATGGGCCTAGATCAATACTTGGGGTTGTCTACTACACTACACTAAAGCTAAAATTAACCCTACAAGCTCCCTACAAGCTCCCTAATTAACCCCTTCACTCCTGGGCATAAAACACGTGTGGTGCGCAGCGGCATTTAGCTGCCTTCTAATTACCAAAAAGCAACCCCAAAGCCATAATAAGTCTGTTATTTCTGAAAAGGGGGATCCCAGAGAAGCATTTACAACCATTTGTGCCATAATTGCAGAAGCTGTTTGTAAATAATTTCAGTGGGAAACCTAAAGTTTGTGACAAAATTTGTGAAATAGTTAACTTTTTTTTTTTTTTATCACATTTGGCGGTGAAATGGTGGCTTGAAATATACCAAAATGGGCCTAGATCAATACTTCGGGTTGTCTTCTAAAAAAAAATATATACATGTCAAGGGATATTCAGGTATTCCTGACAGATATCAGGGTTCCAATGTAACTAGCGCTAATTTTGAAAAAAAGTGGTTTGGAAATAGCAAAGTGCTACTTGTATTTATTGCTCCATAAATTGCTAAAAAAGCAAAGAATGTGTAAACATTGGGTATTTCTAAACTTAGGACAAAATTTAGAAACTATTTAGCATGGGTGTTTTTGGTGATTGTAGATGTGTAACAGATTTTGGGGGTCAAAGTTAGAAAAAGCGTGTTTTTCTCTTGTTAAGTGTGTTCAGTCCACGGGACATCCATTACTTATGGGATATATTCTCCTTCCCAACAGGAAGTTGCAAGAGGATCACCCAAGCAGAGCTGCTATATAGCTCCTCCCCTCACATGTCATATCCAGTCATTCTCTTGCAACCCTCAACAAAGGAGGTCACGAGAGGAGTTGGAGTTTTACTTAATTATTCTTCAATCAAAAGTTTATTTTAAAATGACACCGGAGTGTGCCGTTTTTTTGTATCTCAGGCAGTATTTGGAGAAGAATCTGCCTGCGTTTTTCTATGATCTTAGCAGACGAAACTAAGATCCGCTGGCTGTTCTCGACATTCTGAGGAGTAGGGTAACTCCAGAAAGAGGGGAATAGCATGTGGGGTCCCCCGCAAATGAGGTATGTGCAGTACATTATTTTCTGGGAATGGAATTGACTAAGAAAATACTGCTGTTACCCATATGATGTAAGTACAGCTTTAAATGCAGTAGTAGCGACTGGTATCAGGCTGATAAATGTATGCGCAGTTGAGTTATTTTCTAGGGACTAGAATTTGACTGAGAAAATACTGTTAATACTGAAATAATGTTTAAGCCTTATCTGCAGTGGAAGCGACTGGTAGCAGGCTTAGTGATAACTTTACATGACATTGAAAATGTTGTTTTTAAAACGTTTACTGGCATGTTATTCGTTTTGTGAGGTACTTTGGTGATAAATCTTTTGGGCATGATTTTTTTCCACATGGCTAACGTATTTTTCTGCATAGAAACCATTATATCAGGTCTCCCACTGTTGTAATATGAGTGGGAGGGACCTTGTTTTAGCGCCTTGTTGCGCAGTTAAAATTCTAGCACAGTCTTTCTGTTTCTTCCTCCTTGATCCAGGACGTCTCTAGAGAGCTCAGGGGTCTGCAAAATTCGTTTTTGAGGGAGGTAATCAGTCACAGCAGATCTGTGACAGTGTGTTTGACTGTGATTAAAGCGTTAAATCTTAATTTGATATCCGTTTTTGGGTATTGAGGGGTTAATCATCCTTTTGCTAATGGGTGCTATCCTCTGCTAATTAATACACTTCTCGTTAAGAATTGTTTGTCTATAACTGAATTAGTTTTCTTTGTAATTCAACTGTGTTTTTAAAAGCGCTGCAGCGTTTTTTATAATTGCTTGTAAACTTATTGAGAGTGATTTCAGAGCTTGCTAGCTTCATTGCTAAGTCTGTTTAGACATGTCTGATACAGAGGTATCTGCTTGTTCATTGTGTTCAAAAGCCGATGTGGAGCCCAATAGAAATGTGTACCAATTGTATTGATATTACTTTGAATAAAAGTCAATCTGTACCGATAAAGAAATTATCACCAGACGACGAGGGGGAAGTTATGCCGTCTAACTCTCCTCACGTGTCAGTACCTTCGTCTCCCGCTCGGGAGATGCGTAAGATTGAGGCGCCAAGTACATCAAGGCCCTTACAAATCACTTTACATGATATGGCTAATGTTATGAAAGAAGTATTATACAATATGCCCGAATTAAGAGGCAAGCGCGATAGCTCTGGGTTAAGGACAGAGCGTGCTGATGACACGAGAGCCATGTCTGATACTGCGTCACAATTTGCAGAACATGAGGACGGTGAGCTTCATTCTGTCGGTGACGGTTCTGATCCGGGGAGACCGGATTCAGAAATTTTAAATTTAAGCTTGAGAACCTCCGCGTGTTACTAGGGGAGGTGTTAGCGGCTCTGAATGATTGCGACACGGTGGCAATCCCAGAGAAATTATGTAGGTTGGATAGATACTATGCGGTACCGGTGTGTACTGACGTTTTTCCTATACCAAAAAGGCTTACAGAAATTATTAGTAAGGAGTGGGATAGACCCGGTGTGCCTTTTTCCCCTCCTCCGATATTTAGAAAAATGTTCCCTATAGACGCCACCACACGAGACTTATGGCAGACGGTCCCTAAGGTGGAGGGAGCAGTTTCTACTTTAGCCAAGCGTACCACTATCCCGGTGGAGGATAGCTGTGCTTTCTCAGATCCAATGGATAAAAAATTAGGGGGTTACCTTAAGAAAATGTGCGCCTGTCACGGCTGCAGCGGCATTCTGGTTTGAGTCTCTGGAAGAGGCGATTCGCACAGCACCATTGGATGAGACTTTGAGCAAAGTTAGAACGCTTAAACTAGCTAATGTGTTTGTTTCAGATGCCGTAGTGCATTTAACCAAACTTACGGCTAAAAATTCCGGATTCGCCATACAGGCGCGTAGGGCGCTATGGCTTAAATCCTGGTCAGCAGATGTGACTTCTAAGTCTAAACTACTTAACATTCCCTTCAAAGGGCAGACCTTATTCGGGCCCGGCTTGAAGGAAATTATTGCTGACATTACGGGAGGTAAGGGCCACACCCTTCCTCAGGACAGGGCCAAATCAAAGGCCAAACAGTCTAATTTTCGTGCCTTTCGTAACTTCAAGGCAGGAGCAGCATCAACTTCCTCCGCTCCAAAACAGGAAGGAACTACTGCTCGTTACAGACAGGGTTGGAAAGGCAACCAGTCATGGAACAAGGGCAAGCAGGCCAGAAAGCCTACTTCCGCCCCTAAGACAGCATGAAGACAGGGCCCCCTCTCCGGAGACGGATCTAGTGGGGGGCAGACTTTCTCTCTTTGCCCAGGCTTGGGCAAGAGATGTACAGGATCCCTGGACGTTGGAGATCATATCTCAGGGATACCTTCTGGATTTCAAAACTTCTCCTCCACAAGGGAGGTTTCATCTGTCAAGGTTATCAACAAACCTAGTAAAGAAAGAGGCATTTCTACAATGTGTACAAGACCTCTTAGTGATGGGAGTGATCCACCCAGTTCCGCGAACGGAACAAGGGCAAGGGTTTTACTCAAATCTGTTTGTAATTCCCAAAAAAGAGGGAACATTCAGACCAATCTTAGACTTAAAAATCTTAAACAAATTCCTAAGGGTTCCATCGTTCAAGATGGAAACCATTCGGACCATCCTACCCATGATCCAAGAGGGTCAATATATGACCACAGTGGACTTAAAGGATGCCTACCTTCACATACCGATTCACAAAGATCATTATCGGTACCTAAGGTTTGCTTTTCTAGACAGGCATTACCAGTTTGTAGCTCTTCCCTTCAGGCTAGCTACGGCCCTGAGAATTTTTTCGAAGGTTCTGGGCTCACTTCTGGCGGTACTAAGACCACGAGGCATAGCGGTGGATCCGTACCTAGACGACATTCTGATACAAGCGTCAAGTTTTCAAAATGCAAAGTCTCATACAGAGATAGTTCTAGCATTTCTGAGGTTGCATGGGTGGAAAGTGAACGTGGAAAAGAGTTCTCTGTTACCACTCACAAGTGTTCCTCTTCAGGGGGTTCCGTTTGAACCCTTTTCATTCAGTTGATATTAAGTTATTATCTTGGAAAGTTTTGTTTTTAGTTGCAATTTCTTCTGCTAGAAGAGTTTCAGAATTATCTGCTCTGCAGTGTTCTCCTCCTTATCTGGTGTTCCATGCAGATAAGGTGGTTTTACGTACTAAACCTGGTTTTCTTCCAAAAGTTGTTTCTAACAAAAACATTAACCAGGAGATTATCGTACCTTCTCTGTGTCCGAAACCAGTTTCAAAGAAGGAACGTTTGTTGCACAATTTGGATGTTGTTCGCGCTCTAAAATTCTATTTAGATGCTACAAAGGATTTTAGACAAACATCTTCCTTGTTTGTTGTTTATTCTGGTAAAAGGAGAGGTCAAAAAGCAACTTCTACCTCTCTCTCTTTTTGGATTAAAAGCATCATCAGATTGGCTTACGAGACTGCCGGACGGCAGCCTCCCGAAAGAATCACAGCTCATTCCACTAGGGCTGTGGCTTCCACATGGGCCTTCAAGAACGAGGCTTCTGTTGATCAGATATGTAGGGCAGCGACTTGGTCTTCACTGCACACTTTTACCAAATTTTACAAGTTTGATACTTTTGCTTCTTCTGAGGCTATTTTTGGGAGAAAGGTTTTGCAAGCCGTGGTGCCTTCCATTTAGGTGACCTGATTTGCTCCCTCCCTTCATCCGTGTCCTAAAGCTTTGGTATTGGTTCCCACAAGTAAGGATGACGCCGTGGACCGGACACACCTATGTTGGAGAAAACAGAATTTATGTTTACCTGATAAATTACTTTCTCCAACGGTGTGTCCGGTCCACGGCCCGCCCTGGTTTTTTTAATCAGGTCTGATAATTTATTTTCTTTAACTACAGTCACCACGGTACCATATGGTTTCTCCTATGCAAATATTCCTCCTTAACGTCGGTCGAATGACTGGGGTAGGCGGAGCCTAGGAGGGATCATGTGACCAGCTTTGCTGGGCTCTTTGCCATTTCCTGTTGGGGAAGAGAATATCCCACAAGTAAGGATGACGCCGTGGACCGGACACACCGTTGGAGAAAGTAATTTATCAGGTAAACATAAATTCTGTTTTTTCTTAGTTTGTGTAAAATTATACATAAAAGTACAAGGAAAAATAGCTGTAAACATTTTAGATAATGTTTAGATGCATATATTTAATAATACATTATTTTGATTGCACAATTTCCTAGGTCGACCTTCCAACATGTATTTTCAAACCCATGATCAGATTGGTATGATCAGCTCGGGGCCCAGTCATGTTACTGCCATGAACATTCCCATACCATTCAATCTAGTCATGCCTCCAATCCCACCGCCAGGATATTTTGGGCAGACCAATGGACCAGCTGCAGGTAAGAAGAGCTAGTTACTGGTTGCTTCTGTCTTGTCTTAAGAGGACATTAAACAGTGATATTGTACTATGATATGTTCAATGTATATTGTATTTACTTCATGTATTTGTCCTTTTTTAGAGTAACTCCATTCAAATAATTGTACGTTTTCAAATTCCTGTTAAAATTGGAAGTTCAGACTCCAGAGCAGACTATGTGTAGCCAATGACTGGAATATAGCACTGTAGTGGGGCACTCATTGCTTTTTGGACACTAAAACTTTACACTTAAGTTTAAATATTTAATAAAAATACATCTGCATATTTTTCTCAGGCTAACTTTGCTTTAAATGCATCATTCTATGTAGCATTTATCTTTTAAAGGGAGTTTGGGCTGTCTGTTTGAACAACACAATTCACATTTCTTTTACAAAGATATGACGAGTCCACGGATTTCATCCTTACTTGTGGGATATTAACCTCCTGCTAACAGGAAGTGACAAAGCGCACCACAGCAGAGCTGTATATATATATAGCCCCTCCCTTCCCCTCCACCTCCAGTCATTCTCTTTGCCTGTGTTATAGTAGGAAGACATGGTAAATTGAGGTTAGTTTTAGTTTCTTCAATCAAGAAGTTTTTTATTTTAAATGGTACCGGTGCGTACTATTTCTCTTGTAAGGTGTATCCAGTCCACGGATCATCCATTACTTGTGGGATATTCTCCTTCCCAACAGGAAGTTGCAAGAGGATCACCCACAGCAGAGCTGCTATATAGCTCCTCCCCTAACTGCCATATCCAGTCATTCTCTTGCAACTCTCGACAAGCATGGAGGTAGTAAGAGAGAAGTGGTGAAACGTAGTTGTTTTTTTTTTCTTTCTACTATTTTGTCCCAGGCAGAAAATAGAAGAAGAATCTGCCTGTGATTTCTATGATCTTAGCAGGTTGTAACTAAGATCCATTGCTGTTCTCACACATAACTGAAGAGAGAGGTAACTTCAGCTAGGGAATGGCTTGCAGGTTATCCTGCTATGAGGTATGTGCAGTTAAAAAAAAAAAATTCTAGAAGATATAAATGCTAGAAAATGCTGCTGATACCAGATTTATGTAAGGTAAGCCTGAATACGGTGATTTAATAGCGACTGGTATCATGCTTACTTTCTATATTTACAATATAAAATGTTTGCTGGCATGTTTAAACGTTTTTATATATACTTTGGTGATAATACTTTATTGGGGCCTAGTTTTTTTCCACATGGCTGGCTTAAATTTGCTTAGAAACAGTTTCCTGAGGCTTTCCACTGTTTTACTATGAGTGGGAGGGGCCTAGTTTAGTGCTTTATTGCGCAGTAACTTTTACAGACTGAGACATCCTGCTTCCTCCAGGAGTCCCCTGAAAGCTATATGACATCTCTAACGGGCTTTTAGGCTTTCCAAAGTAGTTTGTTTGGGAAGGTAGGCCCACAGCAGGGCTGTGGCAGTTTGTTGTGACTGTTAAAAAAACCTCTATCGTTTTTTTTTTTATCCGTTTTTTGAACTAAGGGGTTAATCATCCATTTGCAAGTGGGTACAATGCTCTGTTAGCTTATTATACACACTGTAAAAATTTTGTTTGATTTACTGCTTTTTTTCACTGTTTTTCAAATTCTGACAAAATTTGTTTCTCTTAAAGGCACAGTACTGTTTTTATTTTTTGCTTGTTAACTTGATTTAAAGTGTTTTCCAAGCTTGCTGGTCTCATTGCTAGTCTGTTTAAACATGTCTGACATAGAGGAAACTCCTTGTTCATTATGTTTAGAAGCCATGGTGGAACCCCCTCTTAAAATGTGTACCAAATGTACTGATTTCACTTTAAGTAATAAAGATCATATTCTGTCTTTAAAAAATTTATCACCAGAGGAATCTGATGAGGGGGAAGTTATGCAGACTAACTCGCCCCACGTGTCAGACCCTTTGACTCCCGCTCAAGGGACTCACGCTCTAATGGCGCCAAGTACATCCTAGTGCGCCCATAGCGTTTACTTTACAAGACATGGCGGCGGTCATGGATAATACACTGTCAGCGGTATTATCCAGACTACCTGGGTTACGAGGAAAGCGAGACAGCTCTGGAGTTAGAAGAAATACAGAGCATACTGACGCTTTAAGAGCTATGTCTGATACTCCCTCACAATATACAGAAGCTGAGGAAGGAGAGCTTCTTTCTGTGGGTGATGGTTCTGACTCAGGGAAAAAGATTCAACCTGATTCTGATATGTCTACATTTAAATTTAAGCTTGAACACCTCCGCGTGTTGCTCAGGGAGGTTTTAGCTGCTCTGAATGACTGTGATACAATTGCAGTGCCAGAAAAATTGTGTAGATTGGACAAATACTATGCAGTGCCGGTGTGCACTGATGTTTTTCCAATACCTAAAAGGTTTACAGAAATTATTACTAAGGAATGGGATAGACCAGGTGTGCCATTCTCTCCCCCTCCTATTTTTAAGAAAATGTTTCCAATAGATGCCACCACATGGGACTTATGGCAGACAGTTCCCAAGGTGGAGGGAGCAGTTTCTACCCTAGCTAAGCGTACTACTATCCCTGTCGAGGACAGTTGTGCTTTCTCAGATCCAATGGATAAAAAGTTAGAGGGTTACCTTAAGAAAATGTTTATTCAACAAGGTTTTATTCTACAGCCCCTTGCATGCATTGCCCCAGTCACTGCTGCTGCTGCTTTCTGGTTTGAGTCTCTGGAAGAGGCTTTACAGGTAGAGACCCCATTGGATGACATACTTGACAAGCTTAGAGCACTTAAGCTAGCCAATTCCTTAGTTTAGTCAAATGAACAATGGCATCAGAAACAAACGGCTAAAAATTCTGGTTTTGCTATTCAAGCGCGCAGGGTGCTATGGCTTAAATCATGGTCAGCTGACGTTACTTCAAAGTCTAAGCTGCTTAACATTCCCTTCAAGGGGCAGACCCTATTCGGGCCTGGTTTGAAGGAGATCATTTCTGATATCACTGGAGGAAAAGGTCATACCCTTCCTCAGGATAGGTCCAAAAGGGCCAAACAGACTAATTTTCGTGCCTTTCGAAACTTCAAGGCGAGTGCGGCATCAACTTCCTCTAATGCAAAACAAGAGGGAACCTTTGCCCAGTCCAAGTCGGTCTGGAGACCTAACCAGACCTGGAACAAAGGTAAGCAGGCCAAAAAACCTGCTGCTGCCCCTAAGACAGCATGAAGTATCAGCCCCCTATCCGGTAACGGATCTAGTAGGGGGCAGACTTTCGCTCTTCGCCCAGGCTTGGGCAAGAGATGTCCAGGATCCCTGGGCGTTGGAAATTGTATCCCAGGGATATCTTCTGGACTTCAAAGCTTCTCCTCCAAAAGGGAGATTTCACCTTTCACAATTATCTGCAAACCAGATAAAGAGAGAGGCATTCTTACACTGTGTTCAGGACCACCTAGTTATGGGAGTGATCCATCCAGTTCCAAAGGAGGAACGAGGACAGGGATTTTACTCAAATCTGTTTGTGGTTCCCAAAAAAGAGGGAACCTTCAGACCAATTTTAGATCTCAAGATCTTAAACAAATTCCTCAGAGTTCCATCATTCAAGATGGAGACTATTCATACCATCCTACCTATGATCCAGGAGGGTCAATACATGTCTACAGTGGATTTAAAGGATGCTTATCTTCACATTCCAATACACAAAGATCATCATCGGTTTCTCAGGTTTGCCTTCCTGAACAGGCATTACCAGTTTGTAGCTCTTCCCTTTGGGTTAGCTACAGCCCCAAGAATCTTTACGAAGGTTCTGGGGTCACTTCTGGCGGTCCTAAGACCGCAGGGCATATCAGTGGCCCCTTATTTAGATGACATTCTGATACAGGCGTCAAATTTCCAAATTGCCAAGTCTCATTCGGACATAGTTCTGGCATTTCTGAGGTCGCATGGGTGGAAAGTGAACGAAGAAGAGTTCTCTATTTCCTCTCACAAGAGTTTCCTTTCTGGGAACTCTAATAGATTCTGTAGAAATGAGGATTTACCTGACAGAGTCCAGGTTATTAAAACTTCTAAATTCCTGCCGTGTTCTTTATTCCACTTCGGTGGCTCAGTGTATGGAAGTAATTGGCTTAATGGTAGCGGCAATGGACATAGTGCCGTTTGCACGCCTACATCTCAGACCGCTGCAACTATGCATTCTCAGTCCGTGGAATGGGGATTACACAGATTTGTCCCCTCTAGTAAATCTGGATCAAGAGACCAGGGATTCTCTTCTCTTGTGGCTATCTTGGATCCATCTGTCCAAGGGAATGACCTTTCGCAGGCCAGATTGGACAATTGTAACGACAGATGCCATCCTTCTAGGCTGGGGGGCAGTCTGGAACTCCCCTGAAGGCTCAGGGATCGTGGACTCAGGAGGAGACACTCCTTCCAATAAACATTCTGGAACTAAGAGCGATATTCAATGCTCTTCAGGCTTGGCCTCGGCTAGCGACAATGAGGTTCATCAGATTTCAGTCGGACAACATCACGACTGTGGATTACATCAACCATCAAGGGGGAACAAGGAGTTCCCTAGCGATGTTGGAGGTTTCAAAGATAATTCGCTGGGCAGAGATTAACTCTTGCCACCTATCGGCTATCCATATCCCAGGTGTAGAGAACTGGGAGGCGGATTTTCTTAGTCGACAGACTTTTCATCCGGGGGAGTGGGAACTCCATCCGGAGGTGTTTGCACAATTGATTCATCGTTGGGGCAAACCAGAACTGGATCTCATGGCGTCTCGCCAGAACGCCAAACTTCCTTGTTACGGATCCAGGTCCAGGGACCCCAAGGCAACGCTGATAGATGCTCTAGCAGCGCCTTCGTCCTTCAACCTGGCTTACGTGTTTCCACCGTTTCCTCTGCTCTCTCGTCTGATTGCCAAAATCAAGCAGGAGAGAGCATTGGTGATCTTGATAACGCCTGCGTGGCCACGCAGGACTTGGTATGCAGATCTGGTGGACATGTCATCCTTTCCACCATGGACTCTGCCGCTGAGACAGGACACCTTCTACTTCAAGGTCCTTTCAACCATCCAAATCTAATTTCTCTGAAACTGACTGCCTGGAGATTGAACGCTTGATTTTATCAAAGTGTGGCTTCTCAGAGTCAGTCATTTATACCTTAATTCAGGCACGAAAGCCTGTCACCAGGAAAATCTATCATAAGATATGGCGTAAATATCTTTATTGGTGTGAATCCAAGGGCTACTCATGGAGTAAGGTCAGGATTCCCAGGATATTATCTTTTCTCCAAGAAGGATTGGAAAAAGGATTGTCAGCTAGTTCCTTAAAGGGACAGATTTCTGCTCTGTCTATTCTTCTGCACAAGCGTCTGGCGGATGTTCCAGACGTTCAGGCATTTTGTCAGGCTTTAGTTCGAATCAAGCCTGTGTTTAAACCTGTTGCTCCGCCTTGGAGCTTAAATTTGGTTCTTAAAGTTCTTCAAGGGGTTCCGTTTGAACCTCTACATTCCATAGATATCAAACTTTTATCTTGGAAAGTTCTTTTTTTTTTTGGTAGCTATTTCCTCGGCTCGCAGAGTTTCCGTGTTATCTGCCTTACAATGTGATTCTCCTTATCTGATCTTCCATGCAGATAAGGTAGTTCTGCGTACCAAACCTGGGTTTTTACCTAAGGTGGTATCTAATAAGAATATCAATCAGGAGATTGTTGTTCCATCATTGTGTCCTAATCCTTCTTCAAAGAAGGAACGTCTATTACACAATCTTGACGTGGTTCGTGCTTTAAAGTATTATTTACAAGCTACTGAAGATTTTCGTCAAACATCTGCTTTGTTTGTTGTCTACTCTGGACAGAGGAGAGGCCAAAAGGCTTCAGCAACTTCTTTCTTTTTGGCTAAGGAGTATAATAAGCTTAGCTTATGAGACTGCTAGCCAGCAGCCTCCTGAAAGGATTACAGCTCATTCTACTAGAGCTGTGGCTTCCATTTGGGCCTTTAAAAATGAGGCTTCTGTTGAACAGATTTGCAAGGTGGCGACTTGGTCTTCGCTTCATACCTTTTCAAAATTCTATAAATTTGATACTTTTGCTTCTTCGTTGGCTATTTTTGGGAGAAAGGTTTTACAGGCAGTGGTACCTTCCGTTTAAGTACCTGCCTTGTCCCTCCCTTCATCCGTGTACTTTAGCTTTGGTATTGGTATCCCACAAGTAATGGATGATCCGTGGACTGGATACACCTTACAAGAGAAAACATAATTTATGCTTACCTGATAAATTTATTTCTCTTGTGGTGTATCCAGTCCACGGCCCGCCCTGTCATTTTAAGGCAGGTATTTTTTAATTTTAAACTACAGTCACCACTGCACCCTATGGTTTCTCCTTTTCTGCTTGTCTTTGGTCGAATGACTGGATATGGCAGTTAGGGGAGGAGCTATTTAGCAGCTCTGCTGTGGGTGATCCTCTTGCAACTTTCTGTTGGGAAGGAGAATATCCCACAAGTAATGGATGATCTGTGGACTGGATACACCACAAGAGAAATAAATTTATCAGGTAAGTATAAATTATGTTTTTCCTCAGGGGGATATGGAAGAAGATTTCTGCCCTGAGATTGATTATCTTAGCAGTTGTAACTAAGATCCACGCTTTTCCCCCACAAGACTTCTGAAGGTAACCATGAGACCTCTTCAGTGTGGAAACCGGTTTCATGCTACAAGCAGCATTAAGGTATGTGCAGCCTTTTTTATTCTGAGGAGACTTGGTGTATCAGAACTGGCTGGCATTATTTCCCTATATGGGAATGGGGTAAGCAGTAAATCCTATTTTATGAGGGGTATTACTGGAGTCCCTATATTATATTTTTCATTAGTTGACTTTATTTGGGCATTATGTGACATGGGAGACAATGAAAAAAAACGATGTTTTACGGGGTTATTTTGGCTTTTAAACTTGTTTGTTTTATGTTTGAGGGGTTGTATACTGTGTGTACATTAACTTTGGTGCAAAACCGCATTCCCATGCAGTTTTGTTTGGGGCTACTCCGACTTTGACCTTAAGGGGCGGGGCAGTAACTCGGTGGCTCCCGGACTGTGTAGCTGGTCTGAAGGGTTGGAAACTTGTTTCGAAGTACCCTGGGGGCAGGTAGGCAGAGGTGCAGAGGGTATTTTTATCTATCTTTTGACTAGTTGTTGATATAAGTACTTTTGAGCCTTATTCCTGCCCTTGTTTCTGGGTGCAGTAATTTTTGGATTAACCAACGATATTTAGTTAAATTTGGGGATAATTTCACGTTAATTGAGCATTTTGGAAAAATTGTTCACTTTTTCTTTTCTTAAAGGCACAGTACACGTTTTTTCAAATGTTTATTTTATGCAATAAATAAGTGTTTAAACTACTTTTGTGGTATTACTAGTCTGTTCAACATGTCTGACATTGAGGTTTCTCATTGTTCTATGTGTTTATAAGCTATTGTGCAACCCCCTCTAACATTGTGTAACTTTTGTACTGAAAGGACCTTACAATGTAAAAAGCATATTTTAAATATAGAAAGTGTGCCCTAAGGATGATTCTCAGTCTGAAGAGAATCAGGATATGCCATCCAATTCTCCCCAAGTGTCACAACCTTTAACGCCCACACAAGCGACGCCAAGTACTTCTAGTGCGTCTAATTCCTTTACTCTGCAGGAGATGGCTGCAGTTATGTCAACTACCCTTACAGAGGTATTGTCTAAATTACCAGTGTTGCAGGGTAAACGCAGTAGGTCAGGTATTAATGTAAATACTGAATACTCTGCTTTATTAGCTATTTCCGATGTTCCCTCACAGTGCTCTGAGTTGGGGATCAGGGAATTACTGTCTGAGGGTGAAATTTCTGATTCAGGGAATGTTTTGCCTCAGACAGATTCGGATGCTATATCATTTAAATTTAAGCTTGAACACCTCCGCCTGTTACTTAGGGAGGTTTTAGCGACTGGATGATTGTGATCCTATTGTGATTCCTCCAGAGAAATTGTGTAAAATGGATAAATATTTGGAAGTACCTACTTACACTGATGTTTTTCAAGTTCCTAAGAGAATTTCGGAAATTATTAAAAAGGAATGGGATAGACCAGGTATATACCGTTTTCTCGCCCTCCTAATTTTAAGAAAATGTTTCCCATATCAGATACCATTCGGGACTCATGGCAAACGGTCCCTAAGGTAGAGGGAGCTATATCTACCCTAGCTAAGCGTACTACTATACCCATTGAGGATAGTTGTGCTTTCAAAGACCCTATGGATAAGAAATTAGATGGTCTATTAAAGAAATTATTTGTTAATCAGGGATTTCTTTTACAACCTATGGCTTGCATTGTTCCAGTAACTACTGCAGCAGCTTTTTGGTTTGAGGCTCTAGAAGAGTCTCTTAAGGTTGAAACTCCATTAGATGACATTCTAGATAGAATTAAGGCTCTTACGCTAGCTAATTCTTTTATTACTGATGCCGCTTTTCAAATTGCTAAATTAGCGGCACAAAATGTAGGATTTGCTATTTTAGCACGTAGAGCATTGTGGCTCAAATCTTGGTCTGCTGATGTGTCATCAAAACATTAGCTTTTAGCTATTCCCTTTAAAGGTAAGACCATTTTTGGGCCAGAATTGAAGGAGATCATTTCTGATATTACAGGAGATAAGGGCCATGCCCTACCTCAGGATAGGTCGGTTTAAATGAGGGGTAAACAGAATAATTTTCGTTCCTTTCGGAATTTTAAAGGAGGACCCCCCGCTTCTTCTTCCACAAAGCAGCATGAAGGGGTGGCCCCCGATCCGGGACTGGATCTAGTAGGGGGCAGACTTTCTTTCTTTGCTCAGGCAAGTGATGTTCAGGATTCCTGAGCACTAGAAATAGTGACCCACGGTTATCAATTGGAATTCAAGGATTTTCTCCCAAGAGGGAGATTTCATCTTTCAAACTTATCCGCAAACCAGATAAAGAGAGAGGCGTTCTTACGCTGTGTAAAAGATCTTTCTTTCGCAAGATGTACCAAGTCCACGGATTCATCCTAACTTGTGGGATATTGTCTTCCTGACAGGAAGTAGCAAAGAGAGCACCACAGCAGAGCTGTCTATATAGCTCCCCCCTTAACTCCACCCCCCAGTCATTCTCTTTGCTGGCTCTAAGCAGGAAGGGTAAAGAGAAGAGGTGTTAAACTGTTAGTTTTATTTTATCTTCAATCAAGTGTTTGTTATTTTTAAATGGTACCGGTGTTGTACTATTTACTCTCAGGCAGGACATAGATGAAGATTTCTGCCTGGAGGATGATGATCTTAGCATTTGTAACTAAGGTCCACTGCTGTTCCCACAGAAGCTGAGAAGTACAGGAAAATTTCAGTGTGAGGAACGGTTTCTTGCTATACAGCAATGAGGTATGTTCAGTCATATTTCTCTTGTAAGGTGTATCCAGTCCACGGATCATCCATTACTTGTGGGATATTCTCCTTCCCAACAGGAAGCTGCAAGAGGACCACCCACAGCAGAGCTGTCTATATAGCTCCTCCTCTCCCTGCCACCTCTAGTCATTCTCTTGCAGCTCTCGACAAGAAAGGAAGTAGCTAGAGATGTGGTGTTTTTATTTAGTTTATCTTCATTCAAAAGTTTATTTTCAAATGGTACCAGAGTTGTACTATTTTAGCCTCAGGCAGAAAGTAGAAGAAGAGTCTGCCTGTGGTCTTTAATGATCTTAGCAGGTTGTAACTAAGATCCATTGCCGTTCTCACACATAACTGAAGAGAGAGGTAACTTCAGCTGGGGAATGTAGTGCAGGGTTTCCTGCTATGAGGTATGTGCAGTTTAAAATTTTCTAGAGAAATGTAAATGCTAGAAAATGCTGTTAATACCGGATTTATCTGAGGTAAGCCTGATTACAGTGATTTAACAACTAGTATCATGCTTGCTTTTAGAGGTAATACTCTTATTATTTTTCTCATTTCTGACATATAAAAAGTTTGCTGGAAGTGCTTAAACGTTTTTTATATGCATATTGGTGATAAAACTTTATTGGGGCTTAGTTTTTTCCACATGGCTGGCTAGTTTTTGCCTAGGGATAGTTTTGTTTGGCCTCTCGCTGTGAATACATAAGTGGGAGGGGCCTAATTTTGCGCCTAAATGCGCATTAGATTTTGCAGTCTGAGACATCCAGTTTCCCTGAAGGAGTCCCCTGAATGCTTAGGACCTCTCTGAAGGGTTTTTGTGCTTTCCAAAGTCGATTGTATGGGAAGGTAGGGCCACAGCAGAGCTATGGCAGTTTGTTGTGAATGTTTAAAAACGTTTATTTCGTTTTTTTTTATCCGTTTTTGAAACTAAGGGGTTAATCATCCATTTGCAAGTGGGTGCAATGCTCTGTTAGCCTATTATACACACTGTAAACATTTTGTTTGATTTACTGCTTTTTATCACTGTTTTTCAAATTCTGACCTTTTTTATTTTTCTTAAAGGCACAGTACCGTTTTTATTTTTTGCTTGTTTACTTTCATTAAAGTGTTTTCCAAGCTTGCTGGTCTCATTGCTAGTCTGTTTAAACATGTCTGACATAGAGGAAACTCCTTGTTCATTATGTTTAGAAGCCATGGTGGAACCCCCTCTTAGAATGTGTACCAAATGTACTGATTTCACTTTAAGTTATAAAGACCATATTCTGTCTTTAAAAGATTTATCACCAGAGGAAACTGACAAGGGGGAAGTTATGCCGACTAACTCGCCTCACGTGTCAGAACCTTTAACTCCCGCTCAAGGGACTCCCGCTCGAGGCGCCAAGTACATCTAGCGCGCCCATGGCGTTTACTTACAAGACATGGCGGCAGTCATGGATAATACCCTTTCAGCTGTATTATCCAGACTACATGGGTTACGAGGAAAGCGAGACAGCTCTGGTGTTAGAAGGAATACAGAGCACTCTGACGCTTTAGTAGCTATGTCTGATACCCCCTCACAATATGCAGAAGCTGAGGAAGGAGAGCTTCTTTCTGTGGGTGATTTTTCTGACTCAGGGAAGATGCTTCAACCTAATTCTGATATGTCAACTTTTAAATTTAAGCTTGAACATCTCCGCGTGTTGCTCAGGGAGGTTTTAGCTACTCTGACTGTGACACCATTATAGTGCCAGAGAAAATGTGCAGATTGGATAAATACTATTCAGTGCCTGTTTACACTGATGTTTTTCCAGTACCTAAAAGGTTTTCAGAGATTATTACTAAGGAATGGGATAGACCAGGTGTTCCATTCTCTCCCCCTCCTGTCTTTAAGAAAAAGTTTCCCATAGATTCTGCCACACGGGACTTATGGCAAACGGTCCCTAAGGTTGAGGGAGCAGTTTCTACTCTAGCTAAGCGTACTACTATCCCTGTGGAGGACAGTTGTGCTTTCTTAGATCCAATGGATAAAAAGTTAGAGGGTTACCTTAAGAAAATGTTTATTCCACAAGGTTTTATTCTACAGCCTCTTGCATACATTGCCCCGGTCACTGCTGCTGCGGCCTTCTGGTTTGAGTCTTTGGAAGAGGCTTTACAGGTAGAGACCCCATTGGATGATATACTTGACAAGCTTAGAGCACTTAAGCTAGCCAATTCATTTGTTTCTGATGCCATTGTTCATTTAACTAAAGTAACGGCTAAGAATTCTGGTTTTGCTATTCAGGCGCGCAGGGCGCTATGGCTTAAATCATGGTCAGCTGACGTTACTTCAAAGTCTAAGCTTCTTAATATTCCCTTCAAGGGGCAGACCCTATTCGGGCCTGGATTGAAGGAGATCATTTCTGATATTACTGGAGGAAAAGGTCATGCCCTTCCTCAGGATAGGTCTAACAAGTTAAGGACCAAACAAACTAATTTTCGTGCCTTTCGAAACATTAAGACGAGTGCAGCATCAACTTCCTCTAATACAAAACAAGAGGGAAATTTTGCCCAGTCCAAGCCGGTCTGGAGACCTAACCAGACTTGAAACAAAGGTAAGCAGGCCAAGAAACCTGCTGCTGCCTCTAAGACAGCATGAAGGATTGGCCCCCGATCCGGTAACAGATCTAGTAGGGGGCAGACTTTCTCTCTTCGCCCAGGTTTGGGTAAGAGATGTCCAGGATCCCTGGGCGTTGGAAATTGTATCCCAGGGATATCTTCTGGACTTAAGAGCTTCCCCTCCAAAAGGCAGGTTTCACCTTTCACAATTATCTGCAAACCAGATATAGAGAGAGGCATTCTTACATTGTGTTCAAGACCTCCAAGTTATGGGAGTGATCCACCCAGTTCCAAAGGAGGAACAGGGTCAAGGTTTCTATTCAAATCTATTTGTGGTTCCCAAAAAAGAGGGAACCTTCAGACCAATATTAGATCTCAAGATCCTAAACAAATTTCTCAGGGTCCCATCATTCAAGATGGAGACTATTCGAACCATCCTACCTATGATCCAGGAGGGTCAATACATGACTACTGTGGACTTAAAAGATGCTTATCTTCACATTCCGATACACAAAGATCATCATCGGTTTCTCAGGTTTGCCTTCCTAGACAGGCATTACCAGTTTGTGGCTCTTCCCTTTGGGTTAGCTACAGCTCCAAGAATCTTTACAAAGGTTCTGGGGTCACTTCTGGCGGTCCTAAGGCCGCGGGGCATAGCAGTAGCCCCTTACTTAGATGACATTCTGATACAGGCGTCAAATTTCCAAATTGCCAAGTCTCATACGGACAGAGTTCTGGTATTCCTGAAGTCGCATGGGTGGAAGGTGAACAAAAATAAGCGTTCTCTATTTCCTCTCACAAGAGTTTCCTTTCTGGGAACTCTGATAGATTCTGTAGAAATGAGGATTTACCTGACAGAGGCCAGGTTATCAAAACTTCTAAATTCTTGCCGCGTTCTTTATTCTACTTCTCGCCCTTCGGTGGCTCAGTGTATGGAAGTAATCGGCTTAATGGTAGCAGCAATGGACATAGTTCCGTTTGCCCGCCTACATCTCAGACCGCTGCAACTCTGCATGCTCAGTCAGTGGAATGGGGATTACACAGATTTGTCCCCTCTGCTAAATCTGGATCAAGAGACCAGGGATTCTCTTCTCTGGTGGCTATCTCGGGTCCATCTGTCCAAGGGAATGACCTTTCGCAGGCCAGATTGGACAATAGTAACTACAGATGCCAGCCTTCTGGGCTGGGGGGCAGTCTGGAACTCCCTGAAGGCTCAGGGATCGTGGACTCAGGAGGAGGTTCTCCTCCCGATAAACATTCTGGAACTAAGAGCGATATTCAATGCTCTTCAGGCTTGGCCTCAGCTAGCGACAATGAGGTTCATCAGATTTCAGTTGGACAACATCACGACTGTAGCTTACATCAACCATCAAGGGGGAACAAGGAGTTCCCTAGCGATGTTGGAGGTTTCAAAGATAATTCGTTGGGCAGAGATTCACTCTTGCCACCTATCAGCTATCCATATCCCAGGAGTAGAGAACTGGGAGGCGGATTTTCTAAGTCGACAGACCTTTCATCCGGGGGAGTAGGAACTCCATCCGGAGGTGTTTGCACAATTGATTCATCGTTGGGGCAAACCAGAACTGGATCTCATGGCGTCTCGCCAGAACGCCAAGCTTCCTTGTTACAGGTCCAGGGATCCCAAGGCAGCGCTGATAGATGCTCTAGCAGCGCCTTGGTCCTTCAACCTGGCTTATGTGTTTCCACCGTTTCCTCTGCTCCCTCGTCTGATTGCCAAGATCAAACAGGAGAGAGCATCAGTAATTTTGATAGCACCTGCGTGGCCACGCAGGACTTGGTATGCAGATCTGGTGGACATGTCATCCTTTCCACCATGGACTCTGCCTCTAAGACAGGACCTTCTACTTCAGGATCCTTTCAACCATCCAAATCTAATTTCTCTGCGACTGACTGCCTGGAGATTGAACGCTTGATTTTATCAAAGCGTGGCTTCTCAGAGTCAGTCATTGATACCTTAATTCAGGCACGGAAGCCTGTCACCAGGAAAATCTATCATAAGGTATGGTGTAAATATCTTCATTGGTGTGAATCCAAGGGTTACTCATGGAGTAAGGTCAGGATTCGTAGGATATTGTCTTTTCTCCAAGATGGATTCGTAGGATATTGTCTTTTCTCCAAGATGGATTGGAGAAGGGTTTGTCAGCGAGTTCCTTAAAGGGACAGATTTCTGCTTTGTCTATTCTTTTGCACAAGCGTCTGGCGGATGTTCCAGACGTTCAGGCATTTTGTCAGGCTTTAGTTAGAATCAAGCCTGTGTTTAAACCTGTTGCTCCGCCATGGAGTTTAAATTTAGTTCTTAAAGTTCTTCAAGGGGTTCCGTTTGAACCCTTGCATTCCATAGATATCAAGCTTTTATCTTGGAAAGTTCTGTTTTTGGTAGCTATCTCCTCGGCTCGTAGAGTTTGAGTTATCTGCCTTACAGTGTGATTCCCCTTATCTGATCTTCCATGCAGATAAGGTAGTTTTGCGTACCAAACCTGGGTTTTCACCTAAGGTGGTATCTAATAAGAATATCAATCAGGAGATTGTTGTTCCGTCACTGTGTCCTAATCCTTCATTAAAGAAGGAACGTTTATTACACAATCTTGACTTGGTTCGTGCTTTAAAGTTTTATTTACAAGCTACTAAAGATTTTCGTCAAACATCTGCATTGTTTGTTGTCTACTCTGGACAGAGGAGAGGCCAAAAATCTTCGGCAACTTCTTTCGTTTTGGCTAAGCAGTATAATACGCTTAGCTTATGAGACTGCTGGCCAGCAGCCTCCTGAAAGGATTACAGCTCATTCTACTAGAGCGGTAGCTTCCACATGGGCTTTTAAGAATGAGGCTTCTGTTGAACAGATTTGTAAGGCGGCGACTTGGTCTTCGCTTCATACTTTTTCAAAGTTCTATAAATTTGATACGTTTGCTTCTTTGGAGGCTATTTTTGGGAGAACGGTTTTGCAGGCAGTGGTACCTTCCGTTTAAGTACCTGCCTTGTCCCTCCCTTCATCCGTGTCCTATAGCTTTGGTATTGCTATCCCACAAGTAATGGATGATCCGTGGACTGGATACAGCTTACAAGAGAAAACATAATTTATGCTTACCTGATAAATTTATTTCTCTTGTGGTGTATCCAGTCCACAGCCCGCCCTGTCATTTTAAGGCAGGTATATTTTATTTTTAAACTTCAGTCACCACTGCACTCTATGGTTTCCCCTTTCTCTTGCTTGTCTTTGGTCAAATGACTGGAGGTGGCAGGGAGAGGAGGAGCTATATAGACAGCTCTGCTGTGGGTGGTCCTCTTGCAGCTTCCTGTTGGGAAGGAGAATATCCCACAAGTAATGGATGATCCGTGGACTGGATACACCACAAGAGAAATAAATTTATCAGGTAAGCATAAATTATGTTTTTCTGCAGAGACTGTTAACTCAGAAAGGCTGACAGTGTCCCCATTAGGGGAAGGGTAAGCAGTAATCCTATAGTGTTATCAGAGGTTTTTACTAGCTTGCATAAAGGGTTAATTTTTTGTGGGCACTCAGTGTGTTATGTGAATTTGGGACAAACGTTTTTGTGTCTGGGAGTAACATTTTCTGTTTTATGGGACATTTGCTTGAGGGTTCTTTGGGGTTGTTTATAACCCACATGGCTTTCAGGCAGGGTTTGTTAGTTTTGTGTAGGCCCCAGCAACATTGAGTGAGGTGGGCGGGGCCTACATTTACAAGCAGCAAGCAACTTCTCCTGAGGTCCTGAGAGTCTTCTGAGGGACTAATTGAAGCTTTAAACTCCATATTATCGCTTCCTAAGGGCAGGTAGGGCCACAGCAGAGCTGCGGCAAGGTGCTTTAGGGGGTTTTAACCGGTTTTAGACACTTATCAATCCGTTTTTTTCATTTGGGGGTCTATTGCTTTACTTGTGGTGCAATCCTTCTAAAGCTTAGTGGGTGTACTCTTAAAATTTCTGCATTTTTGAAGCAATTTTAACCTGTTTTGCAGTTTGTGTATGCCTTTTTTTCTCTTAAAGGTACAGTACAATTTTTGCAAATTGTGTTTTTTTCATTAAATATAGTGTTTTCCAAGCTTGCTTGCTTCATTACTAGCCTGTTAAACATGTCTGACACTGAGGAAACTCATTGTTCAATTGGTTTAGAAGCCATTGTGGAACCCCCTCTAAGAATGTATCCCAATTGTACTGATATGTCTATAAATTGCAAACAGCATATTTTGACTTATAAGAATTTGGCATTAAATGATTCTCAGACAGAAGTAAATCAGGTTTCGCCATCTAGTTCTCACCAAGTGTCACAACCAGTTACGCCCGCACAAGCGACGCCAAGTACTTCTAGTGTGTCTAATTCTTTCACCTTGCAAGATATGGTTTCAGTTATGAATACTACCCTCACAGAGGTTTTATCTAAACTGCCAGGGTTGCAAGGGAAGCGCAGTAGCTCTGGGTTAAGAACAAATGCTGAGCCTTCTGACGCTTTAGTAGCCGTATCCGATATTCCCTCACAATGTTCTGAGGTAGGGATGAGGGATTTGCTGTCTGAGGGAGAGATTTCTGATTCAGGAAAGATGTTCCCTCAGACAGATTCAGATATGACGGCATTTAAATTTAAGCTTGAGCACCTACGTTTATTGCTCAGGGAGGTTTTAGCTACTCTGGATGATTGTGACCCTATTGTCTTTCCAGAGAAATTGTGTAAAATGGACAAATATTTAGAGGTTCCTGTTTACACTGATGTGTTTCCGGTCCCTAAAAGGATTTCAGACATTGTTACTAAGGAGTGGGATAGACCAGGTATTCCGTTCGCTCGCCCTCCTGTTTTTAAGAAAATGTTCCCCATTTCTGACACCATAAAGGACTCATGGCAGACGGTCCCTAAGGTGGAGGGAGCTATTTCTACTCTGGCTAAGCGTACAACTATACCTATTGAAGACAGTTGTGCTTTCATTGATATTATGGATAAAAAGTTAGAGGGTCTCCTAAAGAAAATTTTTGTTCATCAGGGTTTTCTTCTTCAACCTATAGCATGCATTGTTCCAGTAACCACTGCAGTTGCTTTTTGGTTTGAGGCTCTAGAAGAGGCTCTTCAGATGGAGATCCCACTAGATATTTTGGACAGAATTAAGGCCCTTAAAGGGACAGTCTAGGCCAAAATAAACTTTCATGATTCAGATAGAGCATTTAATGTTAAACAATTTTCCAATTTACTTTTATCACCAATTTTGCTTTGTTCTCTTGGTATTCTTAGTTGAAAGCTTAACCTAGGAGGTTCTTATGCCAATTTCTTAGACCTTGAAGCCCACCTCTTTCAGATTGCATTTTAACAGTTTTTCACCACTAGAGGGTGTTAGTTCACGTATTTCATATAGATAACACTGTGCTCGTGCACGTCAAGTAATCTGGGAGCAGGCACTGATTGGCTAGACTGCAAGTCTGTCAAAAGAACTGAAAAAAGGGGCAGTTTGCAGAGGCTTAGATACGAGATAATCAGAGGTTAAAAGTATATTATTATAACTGTTAGTTATGTAAAACTGGGGAATGGGTAATAAAGGGATTATCTATCTTTTAAAACAATAAAAATTCTGGTGTAGACTGTCCCTTTAAGTTGGCTAATTCTTTTATTACAGACGCCGCTTTTCATCTTGCTAAGTTAGCGGCAAAGAATTCAGGTTTTGCCATTTTAGCGCAAAGAGCGTTATGGCTTAAGTCCTGGTCAGCTGATGTGTCATCTAAATCTAAGCTTTTGACCATCCCTTTCAAAGGTAAGACCCTATTCGGGCCTGCACTGAAAGAGATCATTTCAGACACCACTGGAGGGAAGGGTCATGCCATCCCTCAAGATAAGTCAAATAAGACAAGGACCAAACAAAATAATTTTCGTTCCTTTCGAAACTTCAAGAGTGGTCCCGCTTCCCCTGCTGCAAAGCAAGGGGGAACTTTGCTCAATCCAAGCCAACCTGGAGACCTAACCAGGCTTGGAACAAGGGTAAACAGGCCAAAAAGCCTGCTGCTGCCACTAAGACAGCATGAAGGGGCAGCCCCCGATCCGGGACCGGATCAAGTAGGGGGCAGACTTTTTCTCTTTGCTTAGGTCTGGGCAAAAGACATTCAGGACTCCTGGGCCGTAGAAATTGTAACCCTGGGGTATCTCTTAGATTTCAAATATTCTCCAAGGGGGAGGTTCCATCTTTCTCAATTGTCTGTGAACCAGACAAAAAAAAGAGGCGTTCTTACGCTGTGTAGAAGACCTTTTTACCATGGGAGTGATCTGCCCAGTTCCGAAAACAGAACAGGGGCAAGGTTTCTACTCCAATCTGTGTGTGGTTCCCAAAAAAGAGGGAACCTTCAGACCAATTCTAGATCTCAAGATCCTAAACCAATTCCTAAGAGTTCCATCCTTCAAGATGGAGACCATTCGGACTATTTTACCAATGATCCAGGAGGGTCAATATATGACTACCGTGGATCTAAAGGATGCGTATCTACACATCCCTATCCACAAAGATCATCACCAGTTGCCTTTCTGGACAGGCATTACCAGTTTGTGGCTCTTCCCTTCAGGTTGGCCACGGCGCCAATAATCTTCACAAAGGTGCTAGGGTCCCTTCTGGCGGTCCTAAGGCCGAGGGGCATAGCAGTGGCGCCTTATCTAGACGACATCTTAATTCAAGCGTCGACTTTCCAACTTGCCAAGTCTCACACGGACTTAGTGTTGGCCTTTCTAAGATCTCATGGGTGGAAGGTGAACGTGAAAAAGAGTTCTTATTCCTCTCACAAGAGTTCCATTCCTGGGAACTCTGATATATTCGGTGGACATGAAAATATTTCTGACGGAGGTCAGGAAATCAAAGATTTTAACCACCTGCTGAGCTCTTCATTCCATTCCTCGGCCATCAGTGGCTCAGTGTATGGAGGTAATCGGACTTATGGTAGCGGCAATGGACATAGTTCAGTTTGCTCGCTTGCATCTCAGACCACTGCAACTATGCATGCTCAAACAGTGGAATGGGGATTATGCAGATTTATATCCTCAGATAAATCTGGATCAAGAGACCAGAGACTCTTCTTTGGTGGTTGTCACAGGATCACCTGTCCAGGGGAATGTGTTTCCACAGGCCAGTGGGGGGTTATTGTGACGACGGACGCCAGCCTACTGGGCTGGGGTGCAGTCTGGAATTCCCTGAAAGCACAGGGTTTGTGGACTCAGGAGGAGGCCCTCCTACCGATAAATATTCTGGAATTAAGAGCGATATTCAATTCTCTTCAGGCGTGGCCTCGGCAGGCTTCGGACGGATTCATCAGGTTTCAGTCGGACAACATCACGACTGTTGCTTATATCAATCATTGGGGGGAACAAGGAGTTCCTTGGCGATGATAGAAGTTTCCAGGATAATCCGATGGGCAGAGACTCACTCTTGCCATCTATCAGCGATCTATATCCCAGGGGTGGAGAACTGGGAGGCAGATTTTCTAAGTCGTCAGACTTTTCATCCGGGGGAGTGGGAGCTCCATCCGGATGTGTTTGCTCAACTGGTTCAGCTATGGGGCACACCAGAATTGGATCTGATGGCGTCTCGTCAGAACGCCAAACTTCCTCGTTACGGATCCAGATCAAGGGATCCTCAGGCAGTACTGATAGATGCTCTAGCAGTACCCTGGCTTATGTGTTTCCACCATTCCCTCTCCTTTCGCGTCTGATTGCCAGAATCAAACAGGAGAGAGCTTCGGTGTTTTTGATAGCGCCTCCGTGGCTACGCAGGACTTGGTATGCAGACTTGGTGGACATGGCATCTCTGCCACCATGGACTCTGCCACTGAGACGGGACCTTTTGATTCAAGGTCCATTCAAGCATCCAAATCTAATTTCTCTGCAACTGACTGCTTGGAGATTGAACACTTGATTTTATCAAAGCAGGGTTTCTCTGAGTCAGTCACCAGGAAGATCTATCATAAGATATGGCGTAAATATCTTTTTTTGTGTGAATCCAAAGGCTACTCATGGAGTAAGATCAGGATTCCTAGGATTTTGTCTTTAATCCAAGAAGGATTGGAGAAAGGATTGTCCGCTAGTTCCTTAAAGGGACAGATATCTGCTTTGTCTATTCTGTTGCTCAAGCGTCTGGCAGATGTCCCAGACGTTCGGGCTTTTTGTCAGGCTTTAGTTAGAATTAAGCCTGTGTTTAAACCTGTTGCTCCGCCATGGAGTCTCAATTTAGTTCTTAAAGTTCTTCAGGGGGTTCCGTTTGAACCCATGCTTTCCATAGATATTAAGCTTCTATCTTGGAAAGTTCTTTTTCTAGTTGCTATCTCTTCAGCTCGAAGAGTTTCTGAACTACCTGCATTACAATGTGACTTGCCTTATCTTGTTTTCCATGCTGATAAGGTGGTTTTGCTTACCAAACCTGGGTTCCTCCTTAAAGGGACACTGTACCCAAATTTTTTCTTTTGTAATTCAGAAAGAGCATGCAATTTTAAGCAACTTTCCAATTTACTCCTATTATCAATTTTTCTTCATTCTCTTGCTATCATTATTTGAAAAAGAAGGCATCTAAGCTTTTTTTGGGTTTCAGTACTCTGGACAGCACTTATTTATTGGTGGGTGAATTTATCCACCAATCGGCAAGGACAACCCAGGTTGTTAACCAAAAATGGGCCGGCATCTAAACTTACATTCTTGCATTTCAAATAAAGATACCAAGAGAATGACGAAAATTTGATAATAGGAGTAAATTAGAAAGTTGCTTAAAATTTCATGCTCAATCTGAATCACGAAAGAAAAATTTTGGGTACAGTGTCCCTTTAAGGTTGTTTCTAACAGGAATATCAATCAAGAAATTGTTGTTCCTTCTCTGTGTCCTAATCCTCCTCCTAAGAAGGACCGTCTGTTGCACAACTTGGACGTGGTTCGGTGGCTTCCACATGGGCTTTTAAAAATGATGCTTCTGTTGAACAGATTTGTAAGGCTGCGACTTGGTCTTCGCTTCATACCTTTTTTCAATTTTTACAAATTTGATACTTTTGCTTCTTCGGAGGCTATTTTTTGGAGAAAGGTTTTGCAAGCAATGGTGCCTTCCGTTTAGGTTCCTGTCTTGTCCCTCCCTTCATCAGTGTCCTAAAGCTTTGGTATTGGTATCCCACAAGTTAGGGTGAATCCGTGGACTCAGTACATCTTGCAAAAGAAAACAGAATTTATGCTTACCTGATAAATTTCTTTTGCGATGTACCAAGTCCACGGCCCGCCCTGTCTATTCAAGACATAGTATTTTTTATGTAAACTTCAGTCACCTCTGCACCTTATAGTTTCTCCTTTTCTTCCTTGGCCTTCGGTCGAATGACTGAGGGGGTGGAGTTAAGGGGGGAGCTATATAGACAGCTCTGCTGTAGTGCTCTCTTTACTACTTCCTGTCAGGAAGGACAATATCCCACAAGTTAGGATGAATCCGTGGACTCTGTACATCGCAAAAGAAAGAAATTTATCAGGTAAGCATAAATTCTGTTTTTTACTATGGGAGTAATCTGTCCTGTTCCAAAATTGGGACAGGGGTTTTACTCAAACCTATTTGTGGTCCCCAAAAAAGAGGGAACGTTCAGACCCATTTTTTTTTTTACCTCAAGTGTCTAAACAAATTTCTAAGAGTTCCATCATTCAAGATGGAGACAGTTCGAACGATTTTGCCAATCATCCAGGAGGGTCAATATATGACTAGTGTGGATTTGAAGGATGCTTACCTTCATATTCCAATCCACAAAGATCATCATCGGTTTCTAAGGTTTGCCTTCTTGGACAAACATTATCAGTTCGTGGCTCTTCCTTTCGGGTTGGCCAAGCACCCAGAATCTTCACAAAGGTTCTAGGGTCTCTTTTGGCGGTTCTCAGACTGCAAGGGATATCGTTGGCGCCTTATCTGTACGATATTCTGATTCAGGCGTTAACCTATCATCTGACAATATCTCACATGGACACAGTGTTGTCTTTTCTGAGAACTCATGGCTGGAAGGTGAACATAGAGAAGATTTCTCTTGTTCCGTAGACAAGGGTTCCTTTTCTGTGAACTCTGATAGACTTGGTAGCTATGAAAGTATTTCTGACGGAGGTCAGAATTCAAAGATTTTGAATACTTGCCGAGCACTTCTGTCCATTCCTCGGCCATCAGTGGCTCTGTGTATGGAGGTAATCGGATTAATGGTAGCGGCAATGGACATCGTTCCGTTTGCTCGCTTTCATCTCAGACCACTGCAACTGTGCATGTTCGGTCAGTGGAATGGGGATTATGCGGATTTATCTCAAAGGATAATTCTGGATCAAGAGGCCAGAAACTCTCTTCTTTGGTGGTTGTTGCCAGATCATCTGTCCTAGGGGACTTGTTTCCACAGACCCTCGTGGGTGATAGTGACAACAGATGCCAGCCTTCTGGGCTGGGGTGCAGTTTGGAACTCCCTGAAGGCTTAGGGTGTTTGGACTCAGGTGGAGTCTCTACTTCCAATCAATATTCTGGAACTGAGAGCAATATTCAATGCGCTTCAGGCGTGGCCTCAGTTGGCTTCGGACAAATTCATCAGATTCCAGTCGGACAACATAATGACTGTGGCATATGTCAATCATCAGGGGGGAACAAGGAGTTCCTTAGCGATGATAGAAGTATCCATGATAATCAGTTGGGCAGAGGTCTACTCTTGTCATCTGTCAGCAATCTACATCCCAGGGGGAGAGAACTGGGAAGCAGATTTTCTATTTTGACAGACTTTTCATCCGGGGGAGTGGGAACTTCACCCGGAGGTATTTGCCTCATTGATTCTCAGATGGGGCATCTCGTCAGAATGCCAAGCTTCCAAAATACGGATCCCGGTCAAGGGACCCTCATGCCGAACTGATAGATGCCTTGGCAGTTCCTTGGTTGTTCAGCCTAGCTTATGTGTTTCTGCCGTTTCCTCTCCTCCACACGCGTGATTGCTCGAATCAGACAGGAGAGAGCTTCAGTGATCCTGATAGCGCCTGCGTGGCCATGCAGGACTTGGTATGCGGATCTAGTGGACATGTCCTATCTGCCACCATGGAAACTTCCGTTGAGACAGGACCTTTTCATTCAAGGTCCTCTCCAACATCCAAATCTAATTTCTCTGCAACTGACTGCGTGGAGATTGAACACTTGATTTTATCGAAGCGAGAATTCTCTGGTTCAGTTATCAATACTTTGATACAGGCTAGAAAGCCTGTCACTAGAAAAATCTATCGTACGATATGGCGTAAATATCTTTTTGGTGTGAATCCAAGGGTTACTCGTGGAGTAAAGTTAGGATTCCTAGGATTTTGTCTTTTCTCCAAGAAGGATTGGAGAAAGGGTTATCAGCAAGTTCCTTATAGGGACAAATTTCAGCTTTGTCAATTCTGTTTCAGAAACGTTTGGCAAATGTATCAGATGTTCAGTCTTTTTGTCAGGCTCTATCTAGAATTAAGCCTGTATTTAGACCTATTACTCCTCCCTGGAGTTTGAATTTAGTTCTTCGAGGTCTGCAAGGGGTTCCGTTTGAACCTATGCATTCCATAGATATTAAACTATTATCTTGGAAAGTTCTGTTTTTGGTTGCTATTTCTTCTGCTCGAAGAGTTTTCAGCATTAGTGTGATTCGCCTTATCTCATATTTCATTCTGATAAGGTGGTTTTTACGTACCAAACCTGGGTTCCTTCCTAAGGTTGTTTCGAATAAGAATATTAATCAGGAAATTGTTGTTCCTTCCTTGTGACCTAATCCTTCTAAGAAGGAGCGTATGTTACATAACTTGGACGTGGTCCGTGGCTTAGTTTTACTTACAGGCAACTAAGGATTTCCGTCAATCATCTTCATTATTGGTTATTCTGGAAAGCGTAGGGGTCAGAAAGCTACGGCTACCTCTTTCTTTTTGGCTGAGAAGTATCATCCGCCTGGCATATGAGACTGCTGGACAGCAGCCTCCTGAAAGAATTACGGCTCATTCTTCTAGGGCTGTGGCTTCCACATGGGCTTTTAAAGACGATGCATTTATAGGCATTTTGAGGTTTGGGAAACTTTGCCCCTCCTGATAGGATTGTAGATCCCATACGTCACTAGCTCATGGACTTTTGCCAATATGAAAGAAATTAATTTATCAGGTAAGTTCTTACATAAATTGTTTTTCGTCTGATTCTGGACCTAAAGTGCTTAAACAAATTTTTGGCTGTCTCCTCATTCAAGATGGAGACTAAGGTCCATTCTTCCATAAGTCCAGGAAGGACAATTCATGACAACGATAGACCTGAAGGATGCCTACCTTCACGTCCCTATACACAAGGAACACTTCAAGTTCCTAAGATTTGCGTTCCTGGACCAGCACTTCCAGTTTATTGCACTTCTGTTTGGTCTAGCTACTGCTCCAAGTGTTTTTTTATGAAGGTTCTAGGGGCTCTGCTCGCAGTGGCCAGAACCAGAGGGATTGCAGTGGCGCCGTACTTAGACAATATTTTGGTTCATGCACCCTCCTGTCTGGCAGAGGACCATTCGGAAGCCCTTCTTTCTCTTCTTCGATCTCATGGATGGAAGATAAACTTAGAAAAGAGTTCCCCTATTCCCAGTACCAGGGTGGAGTTCCTGGGTACGATAGACTCCATATCCATGAGGATATTTCTTACAGACCAGAGACATTACAAGCTAACTTCCAATTATCTTGCCCTCCAGACCTCCTTTAGGCCACCTGTGGCTCAGTGTATTGAGGTAATTGGGCTCATTGTGTCCTGTATTGACATCATCCCATTTGCCAGATTCCATCTCATACTTCAGCTGTGCATGCTGAGACAGTGGAACGGCTATCATTCAGATCTGTCAACAGATTTCTCTGAATAGCCGGTCGAGAGAATTGCTATCCTGGTGGCTCTGTCCAGATCACCTGTCCCAAGGGTCATCCTTCTTGAGACCATCCTGGGAGATTGTGACTACGGATGCAAGTCTCACAGGATGGGGAGCTGTTTGTGATGCCAGGAAGGCACAGGGCCTGTAGACTCAAGAGGATTCCCTCCTCCCGATCAACATCTTGGAACTTCAAGCAATATTCAGTGCTCTGAAGATTTTGTCCCCTTCTGGGTTCGGCCCAGTTTATTAGATTCCAATCAGGCAACATAACTTCTGTGGCTTACATCAACCATCAGGGGGGAGGGGACGAGGGGCTCCCTAGCAATGAAGGAAGTTTCTCGGATTCTGGAGAGGGAGGAGGCCCACAACTGCTCGCTGTCAGCGATCCACATTTCGGTTGTGGACAACTGGGAAGCGGATTTCCTCAGCAGACAATCCTTTCATCCGGGGCAGATGAGGGACACCGGAGATAGATCTCATGGTGTCCCGTCTCAATTTCAAGCTACCCAGATATTTACATTTTTCCGCCATTATCACTTCTACCTCGTGTAGTGCCCCACATCAAGCAGGAGTGAGCATCAGTGAATCTTAATTGCTCCATTGTGGCCTTGGAGGATGTGGTTCACGGACCTGGTTGGGATGTCCTCATCTCCATGGAGGTAACCTTGTCGCAGGGATCTGCTGGAACAAGGTCTTTTCTCCAACATAGGTGTGTCCGGTCCACGGCGTCATCCTTACTTGTGGGATATTCTCTTCCCCAACAGGAAATGGCAAAGAGCCCAGCAAAGCTGGTCACATGATCCCCCCTAGGCTCCGCCTTCCCCAGTCATTCTCTTTGCCGTTGCACAGGCAACATCTCCACGGAGATGGCTGAGAGTTTTTTGGTGTTTAAATGTAGTTTTATTCTTCAATCAAGAGTTTGTTATTTTAAAATAGTGCTGGTATGTACTATTTACTCTGAAACAGAAAATAGAAGAAGATTTCTGTTTGTAAGAGGAAGATGATTTTAGCAACCGTTACTAAAATCGATGGCTGTTTCCACACAGGACTGTTGAGATGAAGTAACTTCAGTTGGGGGGAACAGTGTGCAGACTTTTGCTGCTTGAAGTATGACACATTTCTAACAAGACTTGGTAATGCTGGAAGCTGTCATTTTCCCTATGGGATCCGGTAAGCCATTTTATTAACAAGTTATAAAAGGGCTTTACAAGGGCTTTATAGACTGGTAGACATTTTTCTGGGCTAAAACGATTATTTTATTAGCATGTTTAATGGTTTATTGCTTTGAGGAGTTATTTTAATCTTGGGAATTTTGTTAAAAAAACGGCAGGCACTGTATTGGACACCTTTTTCACTGGGGGCCTTCTCTGATCATAGGCAGAGCCTCAGTTTCGCGCCACTAATGCGCAGTTGTTTTTGGGAAGCAAAGCATGCAGATGCATGTGTGAGGAGCTCTGATACACAGAAAAGGCTTGCTGAAGGCGTCATTTGGTATCGTATTCCCCTCTGGGCTTGGTTGGGTCTCAGCAAAGCAGATACCAGGGACTGTATAGGGGTTAAATGTAAAAACGGCTCCGGTTCCGTTATTTTAAGAGTTAAAGCTTTCAAATTTGGTGTGCAATACTTTTAAGGCTTTAAGACACTGTGGTGAAATTTTGGTGAATTTTGAACAATTCCTTCATACTTTTTTGCATATTCAGTAATAAAGTGTGTTCAGTTTAAAATTTAAAGTGACAGTAACGGTTTTATTTTAAAACGTTTTTTGTACTTTGTTATCAAGTTTATGCCTGTTTAACATGTCTGAACCATCAGATAGACTATGTTCTGTATGTGAGGAAGCCAAGGTTCCTTCTCATTTAAATAGATGTGATGCATGTGACAAACAATTTAGAGAAAATGATGCCCAAGATGATTCCTCAAGTGAGGGGAGTAAGCATGGTACTGCATCATCCCCTTCTGTGTCTACACCAGTCTTGCCCACACAAGAGGCCCCTAGTACATCTAGTGCGCCAATTCTTCTTACTATGCAACAATTAACGGCTGTAATGGATAATTCTATTAAAAACGTTTTAGCCAAAATGCCCACTTATCAGCGAAAGCGCGACTGCTCTGTTTTAGATACTGAAGAGCATGAGGGCGCTGATGATAATGGTTCTGACATGCCCTTGCACCAGTCTGAAGGGGCCAGGGAGGTTTTGTCTGAGGGAGAAATTTCAGATTCAGGAAAAATTTCTCAACAAGCTGAACCTGATGTTATTACATTTAAATTGGAACATCTCCGCGCTCTGCTTAAGGAGGTGTTATCTACTCTGGATGATTGTGACAATTTGGTCATCCCAGAGAAATTATGTAAGATGGACAAGTTCCTAGAGGTCCCGGTGCCCCCCGAAGCTTTTCCTATACCCAAGCGGGTGGCGGATATTGTAAACAAAGAATGGGAAAGGCCCGGCATACCTTTTGTCCCTCCCCCTATATTTAAGAAATTGTTTCCTATAGTCGACCCCAGAAAGGACTTATGGCAGACAGTCCCTAAGGTCGAGGGGGCGGTCTCTACTCTAAACAAACGCACTACTATCCCTATAGAAGATAGTTGTGCTTTCAAAGATCCTATGGATAAAAAGTTAGAAGGTTTGCTTAAAAAGATGTTTGTTCAGCAAGGTTACCTTCTACAGCCAATTTCATGCATTGTTCCTGTTACTACAGCAGCGTGTTTCTGGTTTGATGAACTAGAAAAGTCGCTAGATAAAGATACCTCTTATGAGGAGATTATGGACAGAATTCATGCTCTTAAATTGGCTAACTCTTTTACTTTAGACGCTACCTTGCAATTAGCTAGATTAGCGGCGAAAAATTCAGGGTTTGCTATTGTGGCGCGCAGAGCGCTTTGGCTAAAGTCTTGGTCAGCGGATGCGTCATCCAAGAACAAATTGCTTAACATTCCTTTCAAGGGGAAAACGCTGTTTGGTCCTGACTTGAAAGAGATTATTTCAGATATCACTGGGGGAAAGGGCCACGCCCTTCCTCAGGATAGGTCTTTCAAGGCTAAAAATAAACCTAATTTTCGTCCCTTTCGCAGAAACGGACCAGCCTCAAGTTCTACATCCTCTAAGCAAGAGGGTAATACGTCTCAAACCAAGCCAGCCTGGAGGCCAATGCAAGGCTGGAACAAAGGTAAGCAGGCCAAGAAACCTGCCACTGCTACCAAGACAGCATGAGATGTTGGCCCCCGATCCGGGACCGGATCTGGTGGGGGGCAGACTTTCTCTCTTCGCTCAGGCATGGGCAAGAGATGTTCTGGATCCTTGGGCCCTAGATATAGTCTCCCAAGGTTATCTTCTGGATTTCAAGGAGCTACCCCCAAGGGGAAGGTTCCACAGGTCTCAATTGTCTTCAGACCACATAAAAAGACAGGCATTCTTACATTGTGTAGAAGACCTGTTAAAAATGGGAGTGATTCATCCTGTTCCATTAAGAGAACAAGGGATGGGATTCTACTCCAATCTGTTCATAGTTCCCAAAAAAGAGGGAACATTCAGACCAATCTTAGATCTCAAGATCTTAAACAAATTTCTCAGGGTTCCATCGTTCAAAATGGAAACCATTCGAACAATTCTTCCTACCATCCAGGAAGGACAATTCATGACCACGGTGGATTTAAAGGATGCGTATCTACATATTCCTATCCACAAGGAACATCATCAGTTCCTAAGGTTCGCCTTTCTGGACAAACATTACCAGTTCGTGGCACTTCCATTCGGATTAGCCACTGCCCCAAGAATTTTCACAAAGGTACTAGGGTCCCTTCTAGCGGTGCTAAGACCAAGGGGCATTGCAGTAGTACCTTACTTGGACGACATTCTGATTCAAGCGTCGTCTCTGCCACAAGCAAAGGCTCATACGGACATTGTCCTAGCCTTTCTCAGATCTCACGGGTGGAAAGTGAACGTAGAAAAAAGTTCTCTTTCTCCGTCAACAAGAGTTCCCTTCTTGGGAACAATAATAGACTCCTTAGAAATGAAGATTTTTCTGACAGAGGCCAGAAAATCAAAACTTCTAAGCTCTTGTCAAGTACTTCATTCTGTTCTTCTTCCTTCCATAGCGCAGTGCATGGAAGTAATAGGTTTGATGGTTGCGGCAATGGACATAGTTCCTTTTGCGCGAATTCATCTAAGACCATTACAACTGTGCATGCTAAGACAGTGGAATGGGGATTATACAGACTTGTCTCCGACGATACAAGTAGATCAGAGGACCAGAGATTCACTCCGTTGGTGGCTGACCCTGGACAACCTGTCACAAGGGATGAGCTTCCGCAGACCAGAGTGGGTCATTGTCACGACCGACGCCAGTCTGATGGGCTGGGGCGCGGTCTGGGAACCCCTGAAATCTCAGGGTCTATGGTCTCGGGAAGAATCTCTTCTACCGATAAACATTCTGGAACTGAGAGCGATATTCAATGCTCTCAAGGCTTGGCCTCAGCTAGCAAAGGCCAAATTCATAAGATTTCAATCAGACAACATGACGACTGTTGCGTATATCAACCATCAGGGGGGAACAAAGAGTTCCCTGGCGATGGAAGAAGTGACCAAAATAATTCAATGGGCGGAGAATCACTCCTGCCACTTGTCTGCAATCCACATCCCAGGAGTTGAAAATTGGGAAGCGGATTTTCTGAGTCGTCAGACTTTTCATCCGGGGGAGTGGGAACTCCATCCGGAAATCTTTGCCCAAATAATTCAATTGTGGGGCATTCCAGACATGGATCTGATGGCGTCTCGTCAGAACTTCAAGGTTCCTCGCTACGGGTCCAGATCCAGGGATCCCAAGGCGGCTCTAGTGGATGCACTAGTAGCACCTTGGATCTTCAACCTAGCTTATGTGTTCCCACCATTTCCTCTCATTCCCAGGCTGGTAGCCAGGATCAAACAGGAGAGGGTATCGGTGATCTTGATAGCTCCTGCGTGGCCACGCAGGACTTGGTATGCAGACCTGGTGAATATGTCATCGGCTCCACCATGGAAGCTACCTTTGAGACAGGACCTTCTTGTTCAAGGTCCGTTCCAACATCCGAATCTGGCCTCACTCCAACTGACTGCTTGGAGATTGAACGCTTGATTTTATCAAAGCGAGGGTTCTCAGATTCTGTCATTGATACTCTTGTTCAGGCTAGAAAGCCTGTAACTAGAAAAATCTACCATAAGATATGGAAAAAGTATATCTGTTGGTGTGAATCTAAAGGATTTCCATGGAACAAGATAAAGATTCCTAAGATTCTATCCTTTCTACAAGAGGGTTTGGAGAAAGGATTATCTGCAAGTTCCTTGAAGGGACAGATTTCTCCAACATAGGTGTGTCCGGTCCACGGCGTCATCCTTACTTGTGGGATATTCTCTTCCCCAACAGGAAATGGCAAAGAGCCCAGCAAAGCTGGTCACATGATCCCTCCTAGGCTCCGCCTACCCCAGTCATTCTCTTTGCCGTTGTACAGGCAACATCTCCACGGAGATGGCTTAGAGTTTTTTAGTGTTTAACTGTAGTTTTTCATTATTCAATCAAGAGTTTGTTATTTTCAAATAGTGCTGGTACGTACTATTTACTCAGAAACAGAAAAGAGATGAAGAATTCTGTTTGTATGAGGAAAATGATTTTAGCAACCGTAACTAAAATCCATGGCTGTTCCACACAGGACTGTTGAGAGCATTAACTTCAGTTGGGGGAACAGTTTGCAGTCTTTGCTGCTTGAGGTATGACACATTCTAACAAGACGATGTAATGCTGGAAGCTGTCATTTTCCCTATGGGATCCGGTAAGCCATGTTTATTACGATTGTAAATAAGGGCTTCACAAGGGCTTATTTAGACTGTAGACATTTTTTGGGCTAAATCGATTGATATTAACACTTATTTAGCCTTGAGGAATCATTTATTCTGGGTATTTTGATATAATAATATCGGCAGGCACTGTTTTAGACACCTTATTCTTTAGGGGCTTTCCCAAAGCATAGGCAGAGTCTCATTTTCGCGCCGGTGTTGCGCACTTGTTTTTGAGAGGCATGGCATGCAGTCGCATGTGAGAGGAGCTCTGATACTTAAAAAAGACTTCTGAAGGCATCATTTGGTATCGTATTCCCCTTGGGTTTGGTTGGGTCTCAGCAAAGCAGATACCAGGGACTGTAAAGGGGTTAAAGCTTAAAACGGCTCCGGTTCCGTTATTTTAAGGGTTAAAGCTTCCAAATTTGGTGTGCAATATTTTCAAGGCTTTAAGACACTGTGGTGAAAGTTTGGTGAATTTTGAACAATTCCTTCATGTTTTTTCGCAATTGCAGTAATAAAGTGTGTTCAGTTTAAAATTTAAAGTGACAGTAACGGTTTTATTTCAAAACGTTTTTTGTACTTTCTTATCAAGTTTATGCCTGTTTAACATGTCTGAACTACCAGATAGACTGTGTTCTGAATGTGGGGAAGCCAGAATTCCTATTCATTTAAATAAATGTGATTTATGTGATAATGACAATGATGCCCAAGATGATTCCTCAAGTGAGGGGAGTAAGCATGGTACTGCATCATTCCCTCCTTCGTCTACACGAGTCTTGCCCACTCAGGAGGCCCCTAGTACATCTAGCGCGCCAATACTCCTTACTATGCAACAATTAACGGCTGTAATGGATAATTCTGTCAAAAACATTTTAGCCAAAATGAACCCTGTTCAGCGTAAGCGTGGATGCTCTGTTTTAGTTACTGAAGAGCATGACGACGCTGATATTAATATCTCTGAAGGGCCCCTAACCCAATCTGAGGGGGCCAGGGAGGTTTTGTCTGAGGGAGAAATTACTGATTTAGGGAATATTTCTCAGCAGGCTGAATCTGATGTGATTACTTTTAAATTTAAATTGGAACATCTCCGCATTTTGCTTAAGGAGGTATTATCCACTCTGGATGATTGTGAAAATTTGGTCATCCCAGAGAAACTATGTAAAATGGACAAGTTCCTAGAGGTGCCGGGGCTCCCAGAAGCTTTTCCTATACCCAAGCGGGTGGCGGACATTGTTAATAAAGAATGGGAAAGGCCCGGTATTCCTTTCGTCCCTCCCCCCATATTTAAAAAATTGTTTCCTATGGTCGACCCCAGAAAGGACTTATGGCAGTCAGTCCCCAAGGTCGAGGGAGCGGTTTCTACTTTAAACAAACGCACCACTATTCCCATAGAGGATAGTTGTGCTTTCAAAGATCCTATGGATAAAAAATTAGAAGGTTTGCTTAAAAAGATGTTTGTTCAGCAGGGTTACCTTCTACAACCCATTTCATGCATTGTCCCTGTCACTACAGCCGCATATTTCTGGTTTGATGAACTGATTAAGGTGCTCGATAGTGACTCGCCTCCTTATGAGGAGATTATGGACAGAGTCAATGCTCTCAAATTGGCTAATTCTTTCACTCTTGACGCCTCTTTGCAATTGGCTAAGTTAGCGGCTAAGAATTCTGGGTTTGCTATTGTGGCGCGCAGAGCGCTTTGGTTGAAATCTTGGTCGGCTGATGCGTCTTCCAAGAACAAGCTACTAAACATTCCTTTCAAGGGGAAAACGCTGTTTGGTCCTGACTTGAAAGAGATTATCTCTGATATCACTGGGGGTAAGGGCCATGCCCTTCCTCAGGATCGGCCTTTCAAGGCAAAAAATAGACCTAATTTTCGTCCCTTTCGTAAAAACGGACCAGCCCAAGGTGCTACGTCCTCTAAGCAAGAAGGTAATACTTCTCAGGCCAAGCCAGCTTGGAGACCAATGCAAGGCTGGAACAAGGGAAAGCAGGCAAAGAAACCTGCCACTGCTACCAAGACAGCATGAAATATCGGCCCCCGATCCGGGACCGGATCTGGTGGGGGGCAGACTCTCTCTCTTCGCTCAGGCTTGGGCAAGAGATGTTCTGGATCCTTGGGCGCTAGAAATAGTCTCCCAGGGTTATCTTCTGGAATTCAAGGGACTTCCCCCAAGGGGAAGGTTCCACAGGTCTCAGTTGTCTTCAGACCACATAAAAAGACAGGCGTTCTTACTTTGCGTAGAAGACCTGTTAAAAATGGGAGTGATTCATCCTGTTCCATTGAGAGAACAAGGGATGGGGTTCTACTCCAATCTGTTCATAGTTCCCAAAAAAGAGGGAACATTCAGACCAATCCTAGATCTCAAGATCTTAAACAAATTTCTCAAGGTCCCATCTTTCAAGATGGAAACCATTCGAACTATCCTTCCTTCCATCCAGGAAGGTCAATTCATGACCACGGTGGATTTAAAGGATGCGTATCTACATATTCCTATCCACAAGGAACATCATCGGTTCCTAAGGTTTGCATTCCTGGACAAACATTACCAGTTCGTGGCGCTTCCTTTCGGATTAGCCACTGCTCCAAGGATTTTCACAAAGGTACTAGGGTCCCTTCTAGCTGTGCTAAGACCAAGGGGCATTGCAGTAGTACCTTACCTGGACGACATTCTAATTCAAGCGTCGTCCCTCCCTCGAGCAAAGGCTCACACGGACATCGTCCTGGCCTTTCTCAGATCGCACGGCTGGAAAGTGAACGTGGAAAAGAGTTCTCTATCCCCGTCAACAAGGGTTCCCTTCTTGGGAACAATTATAGACTCCTCAGAAATGAGGATTTTTCTAACAGAGGCCAGAAAGACAAAGCTCCTGGACTCTTGTCGAATACTTCATTCCGTTCCTCTTCCTTCCGTAGCTCAGTGCATGGAAGTGATCGGGTTGATGGTAGCGGCAATGGACATAGTTCCTTTTGCGCGCATTCATCTAAGACCGTTACAACTGTGCATGCTCAGTCAGTGGAATGGGGACTATACAGACTTGTCTCCAAAGATACAAGTAAATCAGAGGACCAGAGACTCACTCCGTTGGTGGCTGTCCCTGGACAACCTGTCACGAGGGATGACATTCCACAGACCAGAGTGGGTCATTGTCACGACCGACGCCAGTCTGATGGGCTGGGGCGCGGTCTGGGGATCCCTGAAAGCTCAGGGTCTTTGGTCTCGGGAAGAATCTCTTCTACCGATAAATATTCTGGAACTGAGAGCGATATTCAATGCTCTCAAGGCTTGGCCTCAGCTAGCGAGGACCAAGTTCATACGGTTTCAATCAGACAACATGACGACTGTTGCGTATATCAACCATCAGGGGGGAACAAGGAGTTCCCTAGCGATGGAAGAAGTGACCAAGATCATTCTATGGGCGGAGTCTCACTCCTGCCACCTGTCTGCTATCCACATCCCGGGAGTGGAAAATTGGGAAGCGGATTTTCTGAGTCGTCAGACATTGCATCCGGGGGAGTGGGAACTCCATCCGGAAATCTTTGCCCAAGTCACTCAACTTTGGGGCATTCCAGACATGGATCTGATGGCCTCTCGTCAGAACTTCAAAGTTCCTTGCTACGGGTCCAGATCCAGGGATCCCAAGGCGGCTCTAGTGGATGCACTAGTAGCACCTTGGACCTTCAAACTAGCTTATGTGTTCCCGCCGTTTCCTCTCATCCCCAGGCTGGTAGCCAGGATCAATCAGGAGAGGGCGTCGGTGATCTTGATAGCTCCTGCGTGGCCACGCAGGACTTGGTATGCAGATCTGGTGAATATGTCATCGGCTCCACCTTGGAAGCTACCTTTGAGACGAGACCTTCTTGTTCAGGGTCCGTTCGAACATCCGAATCTGGTTTCACTCCAGCTGACTGCTTGGAGATTGAACGCTTGATTTTATCGAAGCGAGGTTTCTCAGATTCTGTTATCGATACTCTTGTTCAGGCCAGAAAGCCTGTAACTAGAAAGATTTACCATAAAATTTGGAAAAAATATATCTGTTGGTGTGAATCTAAAGGATTCCCTTGGGACAAGGTTAAGATTCCTAGGATTCTATCCTTCCTTCAAGAAGGATTGGAAAAAGGATTATCGGCAAGTTCCCTGAAGGGACAGATTTCTGCCTTGTCGGTGTTACTTCACAAAAAACTGGCAGCTGTGCCAGATGTTCAAGCCTTTGTTCAGGCTCTGGTTAGAATCAAGCCTGTTTACAAACCTTTGACTCCTCCTTGGAGTCTCAATTTAGTTCTTTCAGTTCTTCAGGGGGTTCCGTTTGAACCCTTACATTCCGTTGATATTAAGTTATTATCTTGGAAAGTTTTGTTTTTAGTTGCAATTTCTTCTGCTAGAAGAGTTTCAGAATTATCTGCTCTGCAGTGTTCTCCTCCTTATCTGGTGTTCCATGCAGATAAGGTGGTTTTACGTACTAAACCTGGTTTTCTTCCAAAAGTTGTTTCTAACAAAAACATTAACCAGGAGATTATCGTACCTTCTCTGTGTCCGAAACCAGTTTCAAAGAAGGAACGCTTGTTGCACAATTTGGATGTTGTTCGCGCTCTAAAATTCTATTTAGATGCTACAAAGGATTTTAGACAAACATCTTCCCTGTTTGTTGTTTATTCAGGTAAAAGGAGAGGTCAAAAAGCAACTTCTACCTCTCTCTCTTTTTGGATTAAAAGCATCATCAGATTGGCTTACGAGACTGCCGGACGGCAGCCTCCCGAAAGAATCACGGCTCATTCCACTAGGGCTGTGGCTTCCACATGGGCCTTCAAGAACGAGGCTTCTGTTGATCAGATATGTAGGGCAGCGACTTGGTCTTCACTGCACACTTTTACCAAATTTTACAAGTTTGATACTTTTGCTTCTTCTGAGGCTATTTTTGGGAGAAAGGTTTTGCAAGCCGTGGTGCCTTCCATTTAGGTGACCTGATTTGCTCCCTCCCTTCATCCGTGTCCTAAAGCTTTGGTATTGGTTCCCACAAGTAAGGATGACGCCGTGGACCGGACACACCTATGTTGGAGAAAACAGAATTTATGTTTACCTGATAAATTTCTTTCTCCAACGGTGTGTCCGGTCCACGGCCCGCCCTGGTTTTTTAATCAGGTCTGATAATTTATTTTCTTTAACTACAGTCACCACGGTACCATATGGTTTCTCCTATGCTATTATTCCTCCTTAACGTCGGTCGAATGACTGGGGTAGGCGGAGCCTAGGAGGGATCATGTGACCAGCTTTGCTGGGCTCTTTGCCATTTCCTGTTGGGGAAGAGAATATCCCACAAGTAAGGATGACGCCGTGGACCGGACACACCGTTGGAGAAAGAAATTTATCAGGTAAACATAAATTCTGTTTTCTGCTTTATCTGTTTTACTTCACAAAATGCTGGCGGCTGTGCCAGATGTTCAAGCTTTTGTTCAGGCTCTGGTTAGAATCAAGCCTGTTTACAAACCTTTGACTCCTCCTTGGAGTCTCAATTTAGTTCTTTCAGTTCTTCAGGGGGTTCCGTTTGAACCCCTACATTCCGTTGATATAAAGTTATTATCTTGGAAAGTTTTGTTTTTGTTTGCAATTTCTTCTGCAAGAAGAGTTTCAGAGTTATCTGCTCTGCAGTGTTCTCCTCCATATCTGGTGTTCCATGCAGATAAGGTGGTTTTGCGTACTAAACCTGGTTTTCTTCCGAAAGTTGTTTCTAACAAAAATATTAACCAGGAGATAGTCGTGCCTTCTTTGTGTCCTAATCCAGTTTCAAAGAAGGAACGTTTATTGCACAATTTGGATGTAGTTCGTGCTCTAAAATTCTACTTAGAAGCTACAAAGGATTTCAGACAAACATCTTCTTTGTTTGTTGTTTGTTCTGGTAAAAGGAGAGGTCAAAAAGCAACTTCTACCTCTCTCTCTTTCTGGCTTAAAAGCATTATCCGATTGGCTTATGAGACTGCCGGACGGCAGCCTCCTGAAAGAATCACAGCTCACTCCACTAGGGCCGTGGCTTCCACATGGGCCTTCAAGAACGAGGCTTCTGTTGATCAGATATGTAAGGCAGCGACTTGGTCTTCACTGCACACTTTTACCAAATTCTACAAATTTGATACTTTTGCTTCATCTGAGGCTATTTTTGGGAGAAAGGTTTTGCAAGCCGTGGTGCCTTCCATCTAGGCGACCTGATTTGCTCCCTCCCATCATCCGTGTCCTAAAGCTTTGGTATTGGTTCCCACAAGTAAGGATGACGCCGTGGACCGGACACACCTATGTTGGAGAAAACAGAATTTATGCTTACCTGATAAATTACTTTCTCCAACGGTGTGTCCGGTCCACGGCCCGCCCTGGTTTTTTAATCAGGTCTGATGAATTATTTTCTCTAACTACAGTCACCACGGTATCATATGATTTCTCCTATGCATATTCCTCCTTTACGTCGGTCGAATGACTGGGGAAGGCGGAGCCTAGGGGGGATCATGTGACCAGCTTTGCTGGGCTCTTTGCCATTTCCTGTTGGGGAAGAGAATATCCCACAAGTAAGGATGACGCCGTGGACCGGACACACCGTTGGAGAAAGTAATTTATCAGGTAAGCATAAATTCTGTTTTTGTTCATCAAAATCTAGAGTTTCTGAGACTGTGTGGAGATTGGACGCTTAGTCCTAGCCAAGAGAGGTTTCTCTGAGAGAGTTATTGATACTCTCATTCAAGATCGTAAGCCGGTTACTCGTCCCATCTGTCATAAGGTGTGAAGGACCTACTTTTTCTGGTGTGAAGAGCGTGGATTCCCATGGCATAAGGTCAGGGTATCCAGGATTCTTTCCTTTCTCCAGGATGGTCTGGAGAAGGGCCTTTCAGCTAGCTCCCTTAAGGGACAGATTTCGGCCCTATCTGTTTTACTGCACAAGAGGCTCGCTGAGCTTCCGGACATCCAGTCTTTTGTTCAGGCTCTGACTAGAATCAGGCCTGTGTTTTGGTCTAGTGCTCCTCAGAGTTTAATTCTTGTTCTTAAGGTTTTGCAGAGGGCTCCGTTTGAGCCTATGCACGGCCTTGATATTAAATTGCTATCTTGGAAGGTTCTCTCTCTTTACTGGCTATTGCTTCGGTATGCAGAGTATTTGAGATGGCTGCCTTGCAATGTGAGCCACCTTACCTAGTATTCCATACTGATAAGGCTGTTCTTCGTACTGGCTTAGGTTTTCTTCCTAAGGTTGTTTCAGATCGCAACATCAATCAGGAGATTGTGGTTCCTTCCTTGTGTCCTAACCCTTTCTCTTCAAAGGAGCAGTTGCTTCAAAATTTGGATGTGGTTCGGGCCTTGAAGTTCTCTCTTCAAGCTACTAAGGAGTTCAGGCAGACTTCTTCTTTGTTTGTCTATTCTGGGAAGCGTAAGGGGCAGAAAGACTCGTACACTTCCTTATTCGCTTAGCATATAAAACAGCGGGACATAAGCCTCATCAGAGGATTAAGGCTCATTCAACCAGAGCAGTGGCTTCCTTTTGGGCCTTCAAGAATAAGGCCTCTATGGAACAGATTTGTAAGGCGGCTACCTGGTCCTCCTTACATACCTTTTCAAAATTTTACAAATTTTACGTTTTTGCTTCGGCTGAAGCATCTTTTGGGAGAAAGGTTTTGCAGGCTGTGGTGCCAGGGCCGCCACTAGAAATTTTGGGGCCCCTGACTTAACCATTGATCAGGCCCCCCCCCCCAACTTTGACACGTGCAATTTTTGACCATGTTACTAAAACGTATATGCACTTTATTCTTAAGTGTCTATTTAAACTTGGAAATGTTGTAAAGGTAGTAACATACACACACACACAGACACACTCATACACTGAAACACTCACACATAAGGATTCACATATAGACACTTTAGCAGACATGCAAAGAAACGCACAAACACACTCAGCACTTGTTTACATTGACCTGACAAGTAATGAGGTAAACTACAGTTTTGTTATATAAAAAAAAAGAGATTTAGAAAACAAAATATGGAGTTCTGATTATCTTTTTGTAAAGGAAGATGCCAACTAAATGATAACAGCATGCAGTGGCTGAAAAGAAGGGCCCTGAACTGCCTAAACAAAAATTTAAAGGTTAAATGGTGGATTGGTGACTTCCGGAAAGGTCTCGTTAGTCCTAAAGTCTGTAGAAAGATGTGAATAATCAGTAGTAAGGTCAAAATGTCCTAAAAAGGAAAAGACAATGGACACAAACTCAAACTTGCACATACACCCAAGAAAACACCGACAGACGGCCTCAGAAAACACACAAAGACATAAACACACACAGACACCCACAGAAAACACACAAAGACATACACACACAGAGAGACAACCACATAAAACACTGAAAGACATACATACACACACCCTCACTGAGACATCCACAGAAAACACACAAAGACATGCACACACCCTCACAGAGACACCCACAGAAAACACACACCCTCACAGAGACATCCACAGAAAACACAGACATACGCACTCACCCTCATAGTGGCATCCAGAGAAAATACAGAAAGACAAACATACACATACCCTCACAGAGACGCCCATAGAAAAGCTCAGACATCCACAGAAAATGCACAAAGACTTAGACACCCACCCTCACAGAGAGACCCACTGAAAAAAAATACATACATACATACTCATAGACACAAACCAAAGCACAGACATAAACACAGACACCCACAGAAACACTCACAGGAGGAAACATTTATGCACCTTGCATCCCCTAAATCAACAGTGTGTGACATGCATGATAAAAAAATTGCAGACATTAAGAGATCACTTTTTAAAGAATCATATTTGTAAATGTGCAAACAAAAATAATTCTGTGAATTCAAAATTGTAATAACATGCTCAATTAGCACTCTGCTGTAGTACCCACTGGCGGCTACCAAAATGTAAAAAAAAAAAAAAATTTTTTTTTTTTTTAGTTTTTGCCTCATGGGGCCCCCCTGGCCCATTAGGCCCCTGACAGGAGTCACCCCTGTCACCCCCTGATGGCGGCCCTGTGTGATGCCCTCAGAGTAGGGTACGCTTCTCCGTTGGGCAGATCAAAATATTATGTTTTTGTTCTTCTGGCACTATTTATACCCTGATATTTCTCCTACTGTTTCTTGTTCCATCTGCAGAATGACTGGGGGATGAGGGGAGTGGGGGAGGTATTTAAGCCTTTGGCTGGGGTGTCTTTGCTGCCTCCTGGTGGCCAGGAATGAAGCCGTGATCTGATAAGCATAATTTGTTTTTTTTTTGTCTAAACCTCAGGCACCTCTACGCCTTGTGTTTTTTCCTTTCTCTCCTTTTCCTTCGGTCGAATGACTGGGGGTTGTGGGAAGGGAAGTGATACTTAACTGCTTTGCTGTGGTGCTCTGTGCCATCTCCTGCTGGCCAGGAGTGATATTCCCAACTATAATTGATTCCGTGGACTAGAAATAAATACATTTATCAGGTAAGCATACATTTTGTTTTATTGGGGTTGTGTATTTCCCAGGGGAAAAAAAATATGTTTTTAAAATATTCGCTTTATTACTCATGGACCCCATAGCTTGGGTATTAGATACCATGGGTAATGGGCCATGGACTCTCACCACCTGGATGGAAGAAAACATTTTATGCTTACCTGATAAATTAATTTCTTTCATGGTGGTGAGTCAACAAGACCCCATCCTTATATATTTAGGGTTACATTTTTTTTTATTTTTTTTTAAACACATCTTTTCCCTGCTCCTTTTTATGGCTTATTACTTTTTCTTACCTCACTTTGCTTGGCTATATATTTAGACTGAGGTATAGGTGAGGTTGGAGGGCTTTTATAGGGCTCTTGGTTTTTGGGAATCTTTACCACCTCCTAGAGGTAGAGAAGAGTAATTCCCATGAGTAATGGATTGTGGACTCTCACCACCATGAAATAAATTTTCTCCAACATAGGTGTGTCCGGTCCACGGCGTCATCCTTACTTGTGGGATATTCTCCTCCCCAACAGGAAATGGCAAAGAGCCCAGCAAAGCTGGCCACATGATCCCTCCTAGGCTCCGCCTACCCCAGTCATTCTCTTTGCCGTTGTACAGGCAACATCTCCACGGAGATGGCTTAGAGTTTTTTAGTGTTTAACTGTAGTTTTTATTATTCAATCAAGAGTTTGTTATTTTGAAATAGTGCTGGTATGTACTATTTACTCAGAAACAGAAAAGAGATGAAGATTTCTGTTTGTATGAGGAAAATGATTTTAGCAACCGTAACTAAAATCCATGGCTGTTCCACACAGGACTGTTGAGAGCTACTAACTTCAGTTGGGGGAACAGTATGCAGTCTCTTGCTGCTTGAGGTATGACACATTCTAACAAGACGATGTAATGCTGGAAGCTGTCATTTTCCCTATGGGATCCGGTAAGCCATGTTTATTACGATCATAAATAAGGGCTTCACAAGGGCTTATTAAGACTGTAGACTTTTCTGGGCTAAATCGATTCATTATTAACACATATTTAGCCTTGAGGAATCATTTTATCTGGGTATTTTGATATAAGAATATCGGCAGGCACTGGATTAGACACCTTATTACTTAGGGACTTTCCCAAAGCATAAGCAGAGCCTCATTTTCGCGCCGGTGTGGCGCACTTGTTTTTGAGAGGCATGGCATGCAGTCGCATGTGTGAGGAGCTCTGATACCTAGAAAAGACTTTCTGAAGGCGTCATTTGGTATCGTATTCCCCTTTGGGCTTGGTTGGGTCTCAGCAAAGCAGATACCAGGGACTGTAAAGGGGTTAAAGTTTAAAACGGCTCCGGTTCCGTTATTTTAAGGGTTAAAGCTTCCAAATTTGGTGTGCAATACTTTTAAGGCTTTAAGACACTGTGGTGAAAATTTGGTGAATTTTGTACAATTCCTTCATGTTTTTTCGCAATTGCAGTAATAAAGTGTGTTCAGTTTAAAATTTAAAGTGACAGTAACGGTTTTATTTTAAAACGTTTTTGTACTTTGTTATCAAGTTTATGCCTGTTTAACATGTCTGAACTACCAGATAGACTGTGTTCTGAATGTGGGGAAGCCAGAATTCCTATTCATTTAAATAAATGTGATTTATGTGATAATGACAATGATGCCCAAGATGATTCCTCAAGTGAGGGGAGTAAGCATGGTACTGCATCATTCCCTCCTTCGTCTACACGAGTCTTGCCCACTCAGGAGGCCCCTAGTACATCTAGCGCGCCAATACTCCTTACTATGCAACAATTAACGGCTGTAATGGATAATTCTGTCAAAAACATTTTAGCCCAAATGAACACTTGTCAGCGTAAGCGCGGCTGCTCTGTTTTAGATACTGAAGAGCATGGCAACGCTGATACTAATATCTCTGAAGGGCCCCTAACCCAGTCTGATGGGGCCAGGGAGGTTTTGTCTGAGGGAGAAATTACTGATTCAGGGAACATTTCTCAACAGGCTGAACCTGATGTGATTGCATTTAAATTTAAGTTGGAACATCTCCGCATTCTGCTTAAGGAGGTATTATCCACTCTGGATGATTGTGACAAGTTGGTCATCCCAGAGAAACTATGTAAAATGGACAAGTTCCTAGAGGTGCCGGGGCTCCCAGAAGCTTTTCCTATACCTAAGCGGGTGGCGGACATTGTTAATAAAGAATGGGAAAGGCCCGGTATTCCTTTCGTCCCTCCCCCCATATTTAAAAAATTGTTTCCTTTGGTCGACCCCAGAAAGGACTTATGGCAGACAGTCCCCAAGGTCGAGGGAGCGGTTTCCACTTTAAACAAACGCACCACTATACCCATAGAGGATAGTTGTGCTTTCAAAGATCCTATGGATAAAAAATTAGAAGGTTTGCTTAAAAAGATGTTTGTTCAGCAGGGTTACCTTCTACAACCAATTGCATGCATTGTCCCTGTCGCTACAGCCGCATGTTTCTGGTTCGATGAGCTGATAAAGGCGGTCGATAGTGATTCTCCTCCTTATGAGGAGATTATGGACAGAATCAATGCTCTCAAATTGGCTAATTCTTTCACCCTAGACGCCACTTTGCAATTGGCTAGGTTAGCGGCTAAGAATTCTGGGTTTGCTATTGTGGCGCGCAGAGCGCTTTGGTTGAAATCTTGGTCGGCTGATGCGTCTTCCAAGAACAAGCTACTTAACATTCCTTTCAAGGGGAAAACGCTGTTTGGCCCTGACTTGAAAGAGATTATCTCTGATGTCACTGGGGGTAAGGGCCACGCCCTTCCTCAGGATCGGCCTTTCAAGGCAAAAAATAAACCTAATTTTCGTCCCTTTCGTAGAAACGGACCAGCCCAAAGTGCTACGTCCTCTAAGCAAGAGGGTAATACTTCTCAAGCCAAGCCAGCTTGGAGACCAATGCAAGGCTGGAACAAGGGTAAGCAGGCCAAGAAACCTGCCACTGCTACCAAGACAGCATGAAATGTTGGCCCCAGATCCGGGACCGGATCTGGTGGGGGGCAGACTCTCTCTCTTCGCTCAGGCTTGGGCAAGAGATGTTCTGGATCCTTGGGCGCTAGAAATAGTCTCCCAAGGTTATCTTCTGGAATTCAAGGGACTTCCCCCAAGGGGGAGGTTCCACAGGTCTCAGTTGTCTTCAGACCATATAAAAAGACAGGCATTCTTACATTGTGTAGAAGACCTGTTAAAAATGGGAGTGATTCATCCTGTTCCATTCAGAGAACAAGGGATGGGGTTCTACTCCAATCTGTTCATAGTTCCCAAAAAAGAGGGAACGTTCAGACCAATCTTAGATCTCAAGATCTTAAACAAGTTTCTCAAGGTTCCATCGTTCAAGAACTATTCTTCCTTCCATCCAGGAAGGTCAATTCATGACCACGGTGGATTTAAAGGATGCGTATCTACATATTCCTATCCACAAGGAACATCATCGGTTCCTAAGGTTCGCATTCCTGGACAAGCATTACCAGTTTGTGGCGCTTCCTTTCGGATTAGCCACTGCTCCAAGGATTTTCACAAAGGTACTAGGGTCCCTTCTAGCTGTGCTAAGGCCAAGGGGCATTGCTGTAGTACCTTACTTGGACGACATTCTGATTCAAGCGTCGTCCCTTCCTCAAGCAAAGGCTCACACGGACATCGTCCTGGCCTTTCTCAGATCTCACGGATGGAAAGTGAACGTGGAAAAGAGTTCTCTATCTCCGTCAACAAGGGTTTCCTTCTTGGGAACAATAATAGACTCCTTAGAAATGAGGATATTTCTGACAGAGGCCAGAAAAACAAAGCTTCTAGACTCTTGTCGGATACTTCATTCCGTTCCTCTTCCTTCCATAGCTCAGTGCATGGAAGTGATCGGGTTGATGGTAGCGGCTATGGACATAGTTCCTTTTGCGCGCATTCATCTAAGACCATTACAACTGTGCATGCTCAGTCAGTGGAATGGGGATTATACAGACTTGTCTCCGAAGATACAAGTAAATCAGAGGACCAGAGACTCACTCCGTTGGTGGCTGTCCCTGGACAACCTGTCACGATGGATGACATTCCGCAGACCAGAGTGGGTCATTGTTACGACCGACGCCAGTCTGATGGGCTGGGGCGCGATCTGGGGATCCCTGAAAGCTCAGGGTCTTTGGTCTCGGGAAGAATCTCTCCTACCGATAAATATTCTGGAACTGAGAGCGATATTCAATGCTCTCAAGGCTTGGCCTCAGCTAGCGAGGGCCAAGTTCATACGGTTTCAATCAGACAACATGACAACTGTTGCGTACATCAACCATCAGGGGGGAACAAGGAGTTCCCTAGCGATGGAAGAAGTGACCAAAATCATTCTATGGGCGGAGTCTCACTCCTGCCACCTGTCCGCTATCCACATCCCAGGAGTGGAAAATTGGGAAGCGGATTTTCTGAGTCGTCAGACATTGCATCCGGGGGAGTGGGAACTCCATCCGGAAATCTTTGCCCAAGTCACTCAGCTGTGGGGCATTCCAGACATGGATCTGATGGCCTCTCGTCAGAACTTCAAAGTTCCTTGCTACGGGTCCAGATCCAGGGATCCCAAGGCGGCTCTAGTGGATGCACTAGTAGCACCTTGGACCTTCAAACTAGCTTATGTGTTCCCGCCGTTCCCTCTCATCCCCAGGCTGGTAGCCAGGATCAATCAGGAGAGGGCGTCGGTGATCTTGATAGCTCCTGCGTGGCCACGCAGGACTTGGTATGCAGATCTGGTGAATATGTCATCGGCTCCACCTTGGAAGCTACCTTTGAGACGAGACCTTCTTGTTCAGGGTCCGTTCGAACATCCGAACCTGGTTTCACTCCAGCTGACTGCTTGGAGATTGAACGCTTGATCTTATCGAAGCGAGGGTTCTCAGATTCTGTTATCGATACTCTTGTTCAGGCCAGAAAGCCTGTAACTAGAAAGATTTACCACAAAATTTGGAAAAAATATATCTGTTGGTGTGAATCTAAAGGATTCCCTTGGGACAAGGTTAAGATTCCTAAGATTCTATCCTTCCTTCAAGAAGGATTGGAAAAAGGATTATCTGCAAGTTCCCTGAAGGGACAGATTTCTGCCTTGTCTGTGTTACTTCACAAAAAGCTGGCAGCCGTGCCAGATGTTCAAGCCTTTGTTCAGGCTCTGGTTAGAATTAAGCCTGTTTACAAACCTTTGACTCCTCCTTGGAGTCTCAATTTAGTTCTTTCAGTTCTTCAGGGGGTTCCGTTTGAACCCTTACATTCCGTTGATATTAAGACATTATCTTGGAAAGTTTTGTTTTTGGTTGCAATCTCTTCTGCTAGAAGAGTCTCAGAATTATCTGCTCTGCAGTGTTCTCCTCCTTATCTGGTGTTCCATGCAGATAAGGTGGTTTTACGTACTAAACCTGGTTTTCTTCCAAAAGTTGTTTCTAACAAAAACATTAACCAGGAGATTATCGTACCTTCTCTGTGTCCGAAACCAGTTTCAAAGAAGGAACGTTTGTTGCACAATTTGGATGTTGTTCGCGCTCTAAAATTCTATTTAGATGCTACAAAGGATTTTAGACAAACATCTTCCTTGTTTGTTGTTTATTCTGGTAAAAGGAGAGGTCAAAAAGCAACTTCTACCTCTCTCTCTTTTTGGATTAAAAGCATCATCAGATTGGCTTACGAGACTGCCGGACGGCAGCCTCCCGAAAGAATCACAGCTCATTCCACTAGGGCTGTGGCTTCCACATGGGCCTTCAAGAACGAGGCTTCTGTTGATCAGATATGTAGGGCAGCGACTTGGTCTTCACTGCACACTTTTACCAAATTTTACAAGTTTGATACTTTTGCTTCTTCTGAGGCTATTTTTGGGAGAAAGGTTTTGCAAGCCGTGGTGCCTTCCATTTAGGTGACCTGATTTGCTCCCTCCCTTCATCCGTGTCCTAAAGCTTTGGTATTGGTTCCCACAAGTAAGGATGACGCCGTGGACCGGACACACCTATGTTGGAGAAAACAGAATTTATGTTTACCTGATAAATTACTTTCTCCAACGGTGTGTCCGGTCCACGGCCCGCCCTGGTTTTTTTAATCAGGTCTGATAATTTATTTTCTTTAACTACAGTCACCACGGTAACATATGGTTTCTCCTATGCAAATATTCCTCCTTAACGTCGGTCGAATGACTGGGGTAGGCGGAGCCTAGGAGGGATCATGTGGCCAGCTTTGCTGGGCTCTTTGCCATTTCCTGTTGGGGAGGAGAATATCCCACAAGTAAGGATGACGCCGTGGACCGGACACACCGTTGGAGAAAGTAATTTATCAGGTAAACATAAATTCTGTTACTTTATCCGGTAAGCATAAATTGCTTTTTACAACCAAAAAGCATGTATCAAAAATACTGCTTATAGTATTTGAATCTTATGTAAAATATTTCTAACGTTCTTTTTGTGTTTCACATAATTTATGTATATTTACTTTGTGCAAAAACTAATCGTGCAACATGTTTGTACCTCTAGGGCGTGGTATGCCTAAAGGAAAAACTGTTCGAGGTGGCCGCCAGAAACAACGGGGCATTGGACTTCCTGGTATGAGCCAAGGAAACATGCCAAATAGTCAGGCCAGTCAAGATGTTGTGTCTCAGCCATTTTCTCAAGGCCCTCTAACCCAGGGTTATATATCAATGAGTCAGCCGTCTCAAATGAGTCAGCCAGGACTGTCCCAACCTGAATTATCACAGGTAAGATCCCAATGTTTACTGCTTGTGGGTCGAGACATTTTTAGCGTTGGCGTTTGGTGCATTTCTACATCTTTATAACTTGCTTTTTATTTTCTGGAGGTGCACTAGATCCCTCTTATTTCAGAATTTTGTCCTAATGGTTCTTTATAGTGAACATTTTCAACTGCCATCCCTATACATCAGGCTTCCCCAAACCATAGTCCTGCTGGAACATCTCTACCATTTTAGTTTAGATTGACAGTATATCTCAGAGAGGCTACAACACACTGCTTTACATTCCCTTATTGCCCAGTGGTGTCAGTTGAAGTCCCATATTTCCTGCCACCATAGTTTAAAACAGTGGGGATAAGACTTCAATCAAATGTTTCCACTTCTGCAGTACTAGACACTGGGGGTTTTGTAGTATATTCTTACATTATAGTCTATTCATTACACTGTTCCTTGCCTTTTAGGATAGCTACCTTGGTGATGAGTTTAAATCTCAGATTGATGTTGCGTTATCGCAGGATTCTACATACCAGGGCGAGCGTGCATATCAACATGGGGGTGTGACTGGATTGTCACAGTACTAGAGTGTAAGTATTTACGTACAGGTCATCATTATTTTTTTAATTTTTATTCTTTGCTCAACTTCAAAAGTTTGAGTAATTCCTTACAACTGTTTGTTGGATGCCTTAACTTGAGCTTGCCTTTGTTTTGTACAGCAAGACTATTTACCTGGTAATGCTTTTAAGGGCACTTGAATGCAACATTTTACAATATAAAGTGACTAAATGGCATAAAGACTAGTTCCCAAACAAAATAGTTTAAGATTCATTTTAGTTGAAATAATTTTTATTAACACTCCTCCACCTTCATCTTCAGCAAATCCACATACAGGTTACAATGGAAATACATCATACATCAAAATCCTATTTGCATATGTATACCACTGGTAAACATATATTTCCCAGATGGGATAAGTCCTCATTTGTTAAGTCTCTTATGAGTCTCTAGATAATGTTTCTCATTTTCTGTCTGGCAGACTTCAAGAATACCCCTCTGCTGTTTACTTTCATATGATGTTCCTTCCACCTATAATATATCGTATGAAGGAGTGTCACATTTTAAATAATTTACCCCTTACTGTTCCCTTTACTCTTAATACAATGTTCTGCATTCTGCAGGGATGACAGTGATGTGGGGGTCAATAACGAAGTATAACTCAAACATTAAAAACAACATAAGAAAAGACATAAAAAACATTAAATCATGCTTTGTTACTGTACTGTTTATCGCTATAGTATCTAATAGTTGCTTGCTCATCCAACTTTATTCATATGAAGTTTGATCAAGCCTGCCAGTCACCACTTCCTCTAATTTCTCTCCCCTTGACAGGGAATTATCATCTATCTCTGTCCTCTGACCCCACTATGTAATACTCTGCTCAGGTCTCCTACTGCTTTCTAATATCCAGTAAAACCAGACTTTCTGAAATGTAGTCCCTGTATCCTGTACAAATGCTGCTGACTCATACATTGAGTATACCAGCTGAATTCTGGCTATCACCTCTGCCCAGGTCGGTATTTCTGTCTTATATTTGTGGAGTAAAGAGGATTCAGTTTGGAAAAATATATAAAGATTTATTATACATTAAACAAGATATTAACAAGCAATATACCATTTAATTATAAACAAAACAAACTCTGATACAATATGAAATAAAATATACTACTACACTTTGCTTTAATGCTATGGGTATAAATCTAACAGTGAAGTCTATAACGAGGTAAAATTAAATCAACATTAACCAATTATGCAATATGTGTTACTAACAACAGTTATTTAATACAATCTTAGCCAATGTTATCATTAAAATTAGGTTTTGGTAACTTAAAAATACAATGCAATCAGTCAGATTCAGATTGTATATCTACAGCCAAAGAAATACATAAAAACCTCTCTAATGCCTCAACAAGTCTCAACTTTAAGGAATATAAAACTACTAAAATAAAATATACTTAAACATAACACCAGGGTTGTTCTTACAATAAACTGAATTAAGTGAACACTATGTAACAAGATTTTCTGATATTAGTAGCTGAATTAGATTCCTAGACAAAATACATTAGACTATAGGGATAAGTACATATAAAAGTTGGGCCTATAATCATTTAATACAAATCTTAATAAGGACCTTAAATTCATTTGCTTATATATAATTAATGACTTTTTATACTTCCCCAAATGTTTGCTCCTCCAAGCCCTGGGTTATCACTAGTCAAGCTGTGTGTTTCCCCTGCATCCAGTCCCACAAAATTTTAGTCCACTGGAAAAACAGGCATTAATTTCCAAGGATATCAAAAATATAGAATGGGTACAACCAGGATTCAATATTCTATTTCAGAGAAAAATTGGACAGCGTACCCACCTTCTTTCATGCAACCCAGTGTGTCCTGTGAATGCTCAGTGATCAAATTTATCCTGAGCTATAACTCTGCCCTAATCTCTAACAGCCATTAACAGATGTGTGAGGATCTGTAGTGCTGTGATTGGAGGGATGCTAATTAGATTTTGGAAATAATTCACTCAATGTTAAGTATAGCTGGTTGTACTTTCACTAATTCACCACAAGATGGCGATTGTGAGTTGTGCTATAAAAGTGAACTTGTGTAACTCTTATATTTATTCTTCTTAGAATTCATTTTTCATATATCATACAAACATATATATATATATATATATATATATATATATATATACACACACACAGATATACACATATTCATTTACCTAATTTGTGAGCTAGACTTCATAAATTTACCAAATATATTTAAATAAGTATTCATGTCTTTATGGCTTATTTGTGCATATAAGTCACCTTGTTCAAAATGAGGTATACATAGGCTCTAACATAGAGAGATATAATATAAATATATATATCTATGTTAGAGCCTATGTATACCTCATTTTGAACAAGGTGACTTATATGCATGAATACTTATTTAAATATATTTGGTAAATTTATGAAGTCTAGCTCACAAATTAGGTAAATGAATATGTGTATATCTGTGTATGTGTATATATATATATATATATATATATATATATATATATATATATTTCTCCTACATTGGTGTATCTGGTCCACGGCTTCATCCTTGTGGGATATTCTCAATCCCTACAGGAAGTGGCAAAGAGCACACAGCAGTCCATATAGCTCCCCTCAGGCTCCGCCCCCCCAGTCATTCTCTTTGCCGCTCTAAACAAGTAGCATCTCCACGGGAGGGTAAAGAGTTTGTGGTGTTAGATTTGTAGTTTTTATTTCTTCTATCAAAAGTTTGTTATTTTGAAATAGTGCCGGCTTGTACTATTTACTCTGAAGCAGAAAGTGATGAAGATTTCTGCTGAGAGGAATATGATTTTAGCACCAGTAACTAAAATCCATTGCTGTTCCCACGCAGGACTGTTGAATACCGGAGAACTTCAGTTGGGGGGAACAGTTTGCAGGCTTAACTGCTTCAGGTATGATCAGTCATTTTTCTAACAAGACCAAGTAATGCTAGAAGACTGTCAGAAATCCCCTCATGGATAGGTAAGCCATTTTTCTCAGACTCTGTATAAAATGATGGCTTAAATTACTGGTAAGGGCTCAAAGCTGGTTGACACTATTGTGGGCTTAATCGATTGCTTTATTAGCATGATTCAGTATGAATAGGGTGTTTTTGAGACTTTTAAAACACTTTTGGGGTTTATTTTGGCGCCTGGCACTTATTTAGACACCTAACCTAGTCAAAAAGGCCCCACCACTCTGGAATCAAGAGGGAGGGGGCCTCCTTTTCGCACCTCAGTTGCGCAGTTGTTTTTGCTACACAGTTCATGCAGCTTCACGTGGTGAGTCCAGAGACTTCAGAAAGGACTTCAAAGAGGCTTATTTCTTACTCAAATAATCCCTAAGGAAGGTAAAAGCCACAGTAGAGGCTGTGGCATTGTGCTGTAGTGTTTCTAACCGGTTAACTGCTGTTCTTAGCTCCGGTTTGGGCATTAAGGGGTTAATTGGTCTAAAAATGTGTGTGCAATCTTTTCAAAGCATTATGACAATGTGGTGAAAATTTCATTAAAATCGGATGTTTATTTGATGGTTATTTGATGTTTTAGTAATAAAGTGTGCACTTTTATTATTTAAAGACACAGTAACGTTTTTTTCAAAAGTTATTTTTTATGCATTGTAGTGCTGTCTAAGTCTGTCAAACATGTCTGACCCTTCAGATAGCCTTTGTTCTGTATGTTTAAAGGCCAAGGCGGTGCCCCCATTAAATTTGTGTGAAGTGTGCTATAGCGTCCGAACAGCTTAAGGACCGTACAGTCACGCTTAGGGATGTAGCCCAAGATGATTCTTTAGCTGAAGGTAGTGAGGATAGTCCGCTATCCTCTCCTTCTGTGTCAACACCAGCTATGCCCGCGCAAGCGATGCCCAGTACATCTAGCGCACCAATTCCTATTACCTTGCAACAATTAGCAGCAGTAATGGATAATTCTCTCGCAGCATTTTTATCCAAACTGCCAGCTTTTCCAAGAAAGCGTGATAGCTCAGTTTTAAATGCAGAAAATGAGCAAGCAGACGCAGCGGATAATTTATCTGTAGTACCCTCACATCAATCTGACTTGGCGGTGAGGGAGGGCCTGTCTGAGGGAGAAATTTCTGATACAGGAAAGGTTTCTCAGCAGGCAGAGCCAGATACCATAGCATTTAAATTTAAGTTAGAACACCTCCGCGCCCTGCTTAAGGAGGTCCTAGCTACACTTGATGATTGTGACCGTTTTGTGGTCCCAGAAAAATTGTGTAAAATGGACAAATTCTTAGAGGTCCCAGTACACACTGATGCGTTTCCGCTACCTAAGAGGGTGGCGGATATCGTGTCTAGGGAGTGGGAGAAACCAGGTGTACCTTTTGTCCCCCCCCCCCCCATATTTAAGAAAATGTTCCCCATTGTTGACCCAAGGAGGGACGCGTGGCAGACGGTCCCTAAGGTAGAGGGGGCAGTTTCAACACTAGCTAAGCGCACGACTATACCAATAGAAGACAGTTGCGCTTTCAAAGATCCTATGGATAAAAAATTAGAAGGTTTACTTAAGAAAATTTTTGTTCAACAAGGTTTTCTTCAACCAATTTCTTGCATTATTCCTGTAACCACTGCAGCGGCTTTTTGGTTTGAGGAACTAGAAAATTCGCTCCAGAAGGAGACTTCTTATGATGAAGTCATGGACAGAATTCACGCCCTGAAGTTGGCTAATTCTTTCATTACAGATGCCGCTTTTCAGGTAGCTAAATTAGCGGCGAAAAATTCTGGTTTTGCAATCGTGACGCGCAGAGCGCTTTGGCTAAAATCTTGGTCGGCGGATGTGTCGTCCAAAACAAAATTGCTTAATATTCCTTTCAAGGGTAAGACCCTATTCGGGCCAGAAATTATTTCAGATATCACTGGGGGAAAGGGCCATTCCTTTCGCAATTTCAGGAACGGACCTGCTTCTACCTCTACAGCCACTAGGCAAGAGGGTAACGCATCCCAGCCCAAACCAGCATGGAAACCATTGCAAGGCTGGAACAAGGGTAAACAGGCCAAGAAGCCTGCTGCTGCTACCAAGACAGCATGAAAGGATAGCCCCCGATCCGGGACCGGATCTAGTAGGGGGCAGACTTTCTCTCTTTGCTCAGGCTTGGGCAAGAGATGTTCCGGACCCCTGGGCGTTAGAAATTGTCTCTCAGGGGTATCTTCTGGAATTCAAGGACCTTCCTCCAAGGGGAAGCTTCCCCATGTCTCGCTTATCTTTAGACCAGATAAAGAGACAGGCATTCTTACGTTGCGTAGAAGACCTTATAAAAAGGGGAGTGATACACCCAGTTCCAACAGCAGAACAAGGACTGGGTTTTTACTCAAACCTGTTTGTAGTTCCCAAAAAGGAAGTAACTTTCAGGCCAATCCTGGATTTAAAAATCCTAAACAAATTCATCAGAGTTCCATCATTCAAAATGTAAACCATTCGGACAATTTTACCAATGATTCAGGAGGGTCAATATATGACTACCGTGGACTTAAAGGATGCATACCTGCATATTCCTATCCACAAAGATCACTATCAGTTCCTGAGGTTTGCCTTTCTGGACAAGCATTACCAATTCGTAGCCCTTCCCTTCGGATTGGCCACTGCTCCCAGAATTTTCACAAAGGTGCTAGGGTCCCTTCTAGCGGTGCTAAGACCGAGGGGCATTGCACTTAAGTGGCATCAATTCTGTATTTGAACATCTTTCACAGTGGTTGGATGAAATACTCCAACCACTAGTGAAACTACCAAGTTTCCTAAAAGGTTGAGATCAAGAGGTTATAACCAAAGTGATATAGATTTGGTAAGAAAATCAATTGATGATCAAGATAGGTCAAAATTTCTGAACTATAATAAAAAGATTGAAAAAGAAGGAAAAGACAAAATAGTAACATTTGTTACTCAGTATAGTAATCAATATGAACAGATTTGTCAGATTATAAGAGACAATCTTTTTTTACTTAAGGCAGATGATGGCCTGGAGGATATAAACCCCAAAAAATGTAGATTTTCCTTTAGGAAAGGACTATCAATAGGGAATCGAATAGCCCCCACCCAAATAAAATCAGAATCCAACAGAAGAAGTTCATGGTTAGAACACACAGGAGTTTTTAGATGTAGTAACCTGCATTGTAAGGCATGTGAGAAATTGGAGAGGAGACAAGGTTTTAGAAGTAGTGTAACAGGAGAAACCTTTGAATTTAGAGGCTGCACTAACTGTAGGGCCACGTACTCTATATACCTATTAACGTGTACTGAATGTGAGGTACAGTACACTGGACTCACTACACGTGAAGTAAGATACAGAATAAGAGAGCACTTATCTAACATTAAGTTAGGGAAATTAACGACACCATTGGTACTTCATTTTAAAAACCATCACAATAAGAGTAGTAACACTTTGAGATGGACCATTATTGAATCTGTAAAAACAGGTACAAGAGGAGGTGATAGAGATTCAATCCTAGCAAAGAGAGAGGTTTTCTGGATGCACAGACTAAGGACTAGGATGCCACAAGGACTCAGTTCTGAATATGATTTAATCAATTTTTGGCAGTAGTCCTGGGTCTGTGCATCCAGAAAGGTATCTATGGTTATGGAATGGAAAAACTTTTTGGGAAGCGTATTGTTGTTAAGAAATAAATTTTGTATACAATGATGTCAATATAGTTATAAATTACACATAAAATATTTAGTGGTCAACTATCTAAAAATGAACTTGACAAAAGGTCCTATATAAGTTAATATCATCTCTCTTTAGTTCTTTATTATTTGATACATTTTTGTGATTTAATTTGCGAAAGTGTCCCTTTTATGAGGAATCCATTAATAGATAAACAGGAATTTAACCTAAATAATTGTCCTGAATAATGGTAAATACGAATGTATATAGAAACAAGTATTGTAAATGTATATATCATGTAACATAATTTGGTCCTATGAAGGGAATAATAGGAAGTATTGCAAGGTACAGAACAATTGATATGATAAGCACAATAATAACAAGCTAAGCACATTGAGAGTCAAGGGTTAATTCCCAGGTTTTGGTTTTAACCAATGGGCGACAGCCTGTACATTTAAAATGAGCCGAGGTAGGCTAAATGACCACACTACGATTATGGCCAGCGAGCCGAAACGCGTCAGTGGGTCCCTGGGAATCACCCATGATCTTTCAACCCAAGCTGTTTGATCTGTAAACAACAGTATTTACCATCTGCTGAATAAAAGACTTTTAAACTGCATAATCGTGGAGGTGCCTCTATTTCTTTACATTTGGAACATATGAAGTGATCGGAAGAGAGCACTCACGGAGAGCAAGGATACCTGGCCACCACGCCCCCACTGTTAGCCATGTGACTGAAGCACGCACTGGGACACAACCGCCGACACGGAAGAGGGATTCGAGACACAGGACGCTGAGAGAGCCGGGCATCTGCGAGTGAGTGGAGTCCCCGAGACAAACCACAGGTGATATTCGGGTTGTCTAGCGATGGGGATGGGTCCCGGATGGTAAGCTCAGTTGTGTGTTTATCCCAGAATTTATGGACTTAAGTAAATGAAGTGTCTAAAAGCGAGTGTATTGATGAATATAACAAGGGTCACTTAACAGTGGGGAAAGTTTGAAAGGTCACAACATATTGCAGGACTCTACAGGTGCTGGGCATTGTATGTTTCTAATCCAGTTTCTAACAAGGAACGTCTGTTACACAACCTTGATGTGGTTCGTGCTTTGAAGTTTTATCTAAAAGCAACTAAAGACTTCAGACAAACATCGTCCTTGTTTGTCGTCTATTCTGGCAAGAGGAGAGGTCAAAAAGCGACTGCGACCTCTCTGTCTTTCTGGCTGAAAAGCATCATCCGATTGACTTATGAGACTGCTGGAAGGCAGCCTCCTGAACGAATTACAGCTCACTCTACTAGAGCTGTGGCTTCCACATGGGCTTTCAAGAATGAGGCTTCTGTTGAACAGATCTTTAAGGCAGCGACTTGGTCTTCACTGCATACATTTACCAAATTTTACAAATTCGATACTTTTGCTTCTTCGGAGGCTATTTTTGGGAGAAAGGTTTTGCAAGCAGTGGTGCCTTCCGTTTAGGTTACCTGACTTGTTCCCTCCCTTCATCCGTGTCCTAAAGCTTTGGTATTGGTACCCACAAGTAAGGATGAAGCCGTGGACCGGATACACCAATGTAGGAGAAAACAGAATTTATGTTTACCTGATAAATTTCTTTCTCCTACGGTGTATCCGGTCCACGGCCCACCCTGGCATCTTGGTCAGGTTTAAATTTATTTTTGTAAACTACAGTCACCACTGCACCCTATGGTTCTCCTTTTTCTCCTAACCGTCGGTCGAATGACTGGGGGGGCGGAGCCTGAGGGGAGCTATATGGACAGCTCTGCTGTGTGCTCTCTTTGCCACTTCCTGTAGGGATTGAGAATATCCCACAACTAAGGATGAAGCCGTGGACCGGATACACCGTAGGAGAAAGAAATTTATCAGGTAAACATAAATTCTGTTTGAGATATATATATATATATATATATATATATATATATATATATATATATATATATATATATATATATATATATATATATATATATATATATATATATATATATATATGATATATATATGATATATATATGATATATATATATATATATATATGATATATATATGATATATATATATATATATATATATGATATATATATGATATATATATATATATATATATGATATATATATATATATATATATGATATATAGATAGAGATATAGATATCAATCTCCATATATTTCACCTATCTGTATACATACGTGCATATACATACATCTACATACATTCATATATATACATATATATATATATATATATATATATAATATAGAGAAAATAACTCATTGTGTAAACCATTTACAAATCTAAACAAGTCAGAAGACTTGCTTTAAACCTAGAAACTCTGACTACACCGTTTCCAATGCAGCAAAGGAATCTGGGTAAGATATGCAAATGAGGTTCACAACGACTCACCTTTTTACTTTTAGCCTGCTTTTTAAATGGTTTACACAATGCGTTATTTTCTCTCTATTTTGTATTTAGTGGAGGATTTTAAACTCACTTTTCACCTCCCCATAATTTTAATTGTTGAATTTCCCCCAGAAATGAACTTTACCAAGCAGTGACTCAACCTACTCCCAGCTGATGAGTGGCAAAAACCACGAAACAGCTGTCCTGGGATTGGTCTGAGTCACTGTACTAACCCTAGCTAAGCATAAAAGCTGTGTAATGCAGTAGTGCTATGGCATAAAGGGAAGTCTGTCTTAAAAAGCAGGCTAAAAGTAAAAAGGTGAGTCATTGTGAACCTCATTTGCATACCTTACCCAGATTCCTTTGCTGCATTGGAAACAGTGTAGTCAGAGAGTTTCTAGGTTTAAAGCAAGTCTTCTGACTTGTTTAGATTTGTAAATGGTTTACACAATGAGTTATTTTCTCTATATTTTGTATTTAGTGGAGGATTTTAAACTCACTTTTCGCCTCCCCATAATTTATATATATATAGTCTATATCCAATAAAGGACTGCACTCACTGGATTTAGTTTCAGAAACCTTCAAATCTTTATTGTGGTCCTTTATTGTGGTTTCTGAAACTAAATCCAGTGAGTACAGTCCTTTATTGGATATAGACTGTATACTTGTTTGACTTTGCACCCTGGTTGATGACTACACAGCATTGGGAGTGCAGACACACACGGAGGATATATATATATATATATATATATATATATATATATATATAGCAAAGTCCTGTGTAGGAATGCACACCATATATTTAGTAGCATCTTTTTCAATTGTCCCAAAAGGTAAATCCAAAGTGGTCACACCAGCTATGTGGTGTTCCCCATGAGAGCATAAAACTACTGGCTGAATGTGTTATATTTATACAAGTCATAGCTGACATCAAGGCTGTGTTCAGCTGTGGATAATCACTTGCAAATCTGATCAGCTGGTTCCGTTCCCACCCACAAGCTTTATACTTCATTGCGCTGTTAGTTGAGCAACTGCATGGCTAATTTGCATATGTGGGAGTGATCTGCACCAGAGTAGTGTCCAATGATCTTGCAATGTTTTCAGGCGTCGTCATACACGCCCACTTGTCTCTGCTGTGAGTGAAACTTCCCCAAACAAAGGGATATTGGCCTGTGACTTATGAACTGCTTCTGGCACAACGATGCCGTATGTTTCACACAGGTTGGTGAGGGGTCACCTTTGTCAAAAAACTGCATGTTCACCTTGGCGCATGATGTACTGAACATTGTACTGGGATGTAATACACATTCAAAAGTTGCAGTGAGGAGATCAAATGTCCCACCTATAGCGGGTACACCCTCGCATTTATTCATAGAGCAAAAGCTAATTTAGGAATATCAGGAAATATCGATGGGGTGTAATACACATTCGATCTATTCAAATCAGACAACTTGTAGCGGGTACATCCCCATTGGTTAATATGAAGCTCCCATGCAAGATTAGCAGAAAATGCTTGATAGAGCACACAATCCAGCAACATGTGGGGGGTGGAGATGTTGAATAAATGACATCCAATAACACATTAGCCAAGTAGCAAAGGAAGAGAACAAATGTAGAGAAGAAAAAATTAAAAAAATTAAAAAAAAAATAAAAATGAAAAAAGTTAAAAACTTAGTAGAAGCTGGAACAATGAGCAAATTCAAAAAGTGTCCATTTTATAATCCAATGATAGAAACATTTTGTGCATTTGTATTCATTCATTAGTGGATCATTTTTATCCAATGAATGGCCCAAAGTCCAATTTAATGTTTAATCCTTTAGGAGAGACGGTGTCCAACATGTAGATCCATCTGGACTCTAGTCTAAGTAACATATTGTTGCGGTCTCCCTCCCTTTTTGGAGTAGGTAGATGATCAATAATCATGCAGCGTAGACTGGAGATGCTATGTTTCTGTGTAGCAAAGTGTCGGGCAACTGGGAGATCAGATGTTCGATTCTTCAGTGCCTCCCTAATGGAGCATCTGTGATTCGCCATTCTATCTTTCAAAGGGGTGGTCGTTTTCCCCACATAGACCAGAGAACAGGGGCAAATTAGGATATATATGACATATGAGCTGTTACAATTCAGACGGTAACGAATGGTATATCTTTTATTCTTGTGTGGATGTTGAAAAGAATCTCCAACTTGCATGGAATTACAGTTAACACAATCACCGCATTTGTAGCAACCACTTTTTCGAGATTTTAACCACGTATCACCTTGATGGGAACTTTTGGGATCATTTTTTACCAGTAGGTCCCTGATTCTCCTCGCCCGTCTGTAAACCACTCTTGGAGTGTTAGTTTTCCAGGATGCCAGGCTCCTGTCGGTCTTAAGTAAGTCCCATCTATTGTGAATGGAATCCCTTATGGTCTCATGTGATGGAGAGAATGTGGTAATGAAGTTTAACTTTTCTTCAGTCGTGTTTTTTCTTTCTTTATGTTTTAGGAGCGAATCTTGGTTACACATGTGGAGTTTCTGTCTCGCCATTTTAATATCCTTAATGTTAGAAAGTAGAGGTGAGCGCCAGACAGGCTGAGGAGGGGGAAGGAAGCACCAATTGGGCTGAGAGTGCACAGATGAAAAAAATAGCGTTTAAAAACGGTGGTTATGATAATGGTTAAAATTATGGTTAAAATTATAATTATAGAATTTATTCCACACAGTTGTTTAAAATAACAGTGAATTTCTCATAAGACATATACAATAATAACAAATCATGGATCCATGTTACAATAAAGATAAAAATAAAATAAAATTAAGCTGATACACTCAATGAACGGATGATAATGGGATAACTTAATAAGCCTAGTGTCCTATTGTAGAAGGTGCACCATTGGTGCAGTCCAGATTGTGATATATACTCTTAAGGATGTATATAGATGGTCTTTATCCAATCATAGAAATTTTTTGTGTGACAAAAGAAAGTGTCTTAATCTGTGTCCAATATCCAAAAGATGTCCAGTGCTTCAAAAAATGTGATTTAATTGTGATCGCTTGGTGTTGCAAAAAATATATATTCAAAAAATAAAAAATATAAAATACAAAATACAAAAAGTGAAAGTCCTCCAAAAAAAATGTTGTAGCAAAATAAGTAATATCAAAAGTAATCCAAAGTGTCCAATGTGATGTAGTGATTTCTGTGCAATGGAACAGTGACTCAGTGTTGATGCAATATAAAACAAGTTATACTGTGAAAAAACCTGTAAAGAAAACAAACAATACTATAATATATACAAACTGTTCAGTTAATATATCAGTATTAGACTTACTCAAATCAGTCTCCAGGCTCCTGTCGGTCTTAAGTAAGTCCCATCTATTGTGAATGGAATCCCTTATGGTCTCATGTGATGGAGAGAATGTGGTAATGAAGTTTAACTTTTCTTCAGTCGTGTTTTTTCTTTCTTTATGTTTTAGGAGCGAATCTTGGTTACACATGTGGAGTTTCTGTCTCGCCATATTAATATCCTTAATGTCATATAGCCTTTCCTCCAATTTCTTACACATAGCATCCATTTGTTCACTGCAGATTTCTGGTTCGGAATTATTCCTGATTACTCGCGTGAGTTGAGAGGAGATAATGCTTAACTTTTGGTGTTGTGGGTGATAGCTAGAAGCCAGCAGCAGCAAGTTTCTGTCAGTGCTCTTAGTGTATAAAGATGTACCAAATCTGTGTTGTTCAGTTCTGACTTTAAAAATATTTAAATCCAAAAAGTGTATTTGTTCATGATCACATTCCATTTTGAACCTAATAGGGCCTTTGATCTGATTTAATTAAGAGATATAGATAAAAAGAGATAAATTAAGAGATATAGATAAAATATTAAGAGAAATGTTCATTTAAGGATCAGAGGGTATAAAAGTGACAGTATTTATATTAAAAATCAATATTTGGTATTGTGTAATATTTATAAATCCAATCACTGGCTGTATGACATCCACAAATATAATAAAAACTGCAGGCATAATTAGTCACATAATGTTGAAAGTATCCCTTTGAAACTATATCCCCTGGTGAAGAAACATTACATTCAGTACCATGTCTCTATATGTTATATCTATATTAATGACCAATATCATATTTCTTTGTTATATCTTTATTAGTGACCAACATAGAGCCTCTAAAAAATATATCTATTATATGTACACCAATAGTCAGAGAGAGATTTTATCAAAGAGAATGTTTTTGTATTTGAATTATACTCATTATGATAGTTCATAGTTTATTAACTTGGTTAAAGGAAAGAATTATATCCATTCTGTTCATTAAGTCCGTACGGTGTTAGGGTGTTCAGCCAAAATATCCATCGGCATTCGGCTTATAAAAGCATATTCTCTACATTTCCGCCTCTAATTCCAGTCTTGATCACTTGGAGGACCGAAATTTTTAAATCAGGTTTGTTACCGTGTTTGCGGAGATAATGTTTCGCTACTGGCGTCAGAGTATTGCCCCTTTTGTGATCTTTTTCACAGTTTTTAATACTGTTAATGTGTTCACCGAGTCTGACACGGAGTTCCCGTGTCGTGATCCCTACATATCTCATTCCGCATTTGCAAAGTAGCTAGCGCAGAGGTTAGGATTTTTCCCTTGTTTTGGGATTACCACTATCCTGGCCCGTAGAAGGTCCATAGGTATCTCCCTTCCCTCCATGATATGGTTCACAAACACCACTATGTGGGGGATCAATATATCTTTAAATGCTTTATAATATTCCCCTGGGAATCCATCGGGTCCCGGGGCTTTTCAAGGTTTGTTTGTTTTTTTATAGCTGCTAGCACTTCCGCATGGGTGATCTTAGCATTTAATATTCCCCGATACTCTTTAGTTATTGGTTTTATGTTCGCTTTCTGTAAAAAGGAGTCAAATGTTTTCTGCATAAAGGGATTATGCTGTATCTTTTTGTGCCATCATATAATGTGCTGTAGTATTGGGCAAATATGTTAATTTCCTGAGTGTGGGAGGTGATATGACCCTTAGAGTTTTGTATACTTGGTATGGAGAGAGCTTGGTAATTATCCCTGATTCTCTTTGCTAAGTACTTATCGGGCTTATTGGCAAAGATAAAATTGTTTCTCTTGTTAAGTGTGTTCAGTCCACGGGTCATCCATTACTTATGGGATATATTCTCCTCCCCAACAGGAAGTTGCAAGAGGATCACCCAAGCAGAGCTGTTATATAGCTCCTCCCCTCACATGTCATATCCAGTCATTTTCTTGCAACCTAACTAAAGATAGGTCGTTGTGAGAGGTCTGTGGTGTTTTTAAACTTAGTTTATTTCTTCAATCAAAAGTTTGTTATTTTAATGGCACCGGAGTGTGCTGTTTGTTTCTCAGGCAGCATTAGAAGAAGAATCTGCCTGCATTTTCTATGATCTTAGCAGACGTAACTAAGATCCACTGGCTGTTCTCGCACATTCTGAGGAGTGGGGTAGCTTCAGATAATGGGAATAGCATGCGGGGTCCCCCGCAAATGAGGTATGTGCAGTACAATATTTTCTGGGAATGGAATTGACTAAGAAAACACTGCTGTTTACCCGTATTATGTAAATACAGCCTTAAATGCAGTAGTAGCGACTGGTATCAGGCTGATAAATGTATGTGCAGTTGAGTTATTTTCTAGGGACTAGAATTTGACTGAGAAAATACTGTTAATACTGAAATAATGTATAAGCCTTAACTGCAGTAGAAGCGACTGGTAGCAGGCTTAGTGATAACTTTGCATGACATTGAAAAAGTTTGTTTTTAAAACGTTTACTGGTATGTTATTCGTTTTGTGAGGTACTTTGGTGATAAATCTTTTTGGGCATGATTTTTTTCCATATGGCTAACGTATATTTCTGCATAGAAACCGTTATATCAGGTCTCCCACTGTTGTAATGAGTGGGAGGGGCCTTTTTTAGCGCCTTGTTGCGCAGTTAAAATTCTAGCACAGTCTTCCTGCTTTCTTCCTCCTTGATCCAGGACGTCTCTAGAGAGCTCAGGGGTCTTCAAAATTCATTTTTGAGGGAGGTAATCAGTCACAGCAGACCTGTGACAGTGTGTTTGACTGTGATTAAAGCGTTAAATCTTAAATTGATTATCCGTTTTGGGTATTGAGGGGTTAATCATCCTTTTGCTAATGGGTGCAATCCTCTGCTAATTTAATACATTTACTATTAAAAATTGTTTGCTATAACTGAATTAGTTCATTGTTATTCAGCTGTGTTTTTTAAAAGCGCTGCAGCGTTTTTTATATTGCTTGTAAACTTATTGAAAGTAATTTCCAAGCTTGCTAGCTTCATTGCTAGTCTGTTTAAACATGTCTGATACAGAGGAATCTGCTTGTTCATTATGTTTAAAACCCGATGTGAAGCCCAATAGAAATATGTGTACCAATTGTATTGATGTTACTTTAAATAAGTCAGTCTTTACCGGTAAAGAAATTATCACCAGACAACGAGGGGGAAGTTATGCCGTCTAACTCTCCTCACGTGTCAGTACCTTCGCCTCCCGCTCAGGAGGTGTGTGAGATTGTGGCGCCAAGTACATCAAGGCCCTTACAAATCACTTTACATGATATGGCTAATGTTATGAAAGAAGTATTATCTAATCTGCCCGAGTTAAGAGGCAAGCGCGATAGCTCTGGGTTAAGGACAGAGCGCGCCGATGACACGAGAGCCATGTCTGATACTGCGTCACAATTTGCAGAACATGAGGACGGAGAGCTTCATTTTGTGGGTGACGGTTCTGATTCGGGGAGACCGGATTCAGAAATTTCAAATTTTAAATTTAAGCTTGAGAACCTCCGCGTCTTGCTAGGGGAGGTGTTAGCGGCTCTGAATGATTGTGACACGGTGGCAATCCCAGAGAAATTATGTAGACTGGATAAATACTATGCGGTACCGGTGTGTACTGACGTTTTTCCTATACCGAAAAGGCTTACAGAGATTATTAGCAAGGAGTGGGATAGACCTGGTGTGCCCTTTTCCCCTCCTCCGATATTTAGAAAAATGTTCCCTATAAACGCCGCCACACAAGACTTATGGCAGACGGTCCCTAAGGTGGAGGGAGCAGTTTCTACTTTAGCCAAGCGTACCACTATCCCGTTGGAGGATAGTTGTGCTTTCTCAGATCCAATGGATAAAAAATTAGAGGGTTACCTTAAGAAAATGTTTGTTCAACAAGGTTTCATATTACAGCCCCTTGCATGCATTGCGCCTGTCACTGCTGCAGCGGCATTCTGGTTTGAGTCTCTGGAAGAGGCGATTCGCACAGCACCATTGGATGAGACTTTGAGCAGGCTTAGAACGCTTAAGCTAGCTAATGCGTTTGTTTCGGATGCCGTAGTGCATTTAACCAAACTTACGGCTAAGAATTCCGGATTCGCCATCCAGGCGCGCAGAGCGCTATGGCTTAAATCCTGGTCAGCAGATGTGACTTCTAAATCTAAACTTCTGAATATTCCTTTCAAAGGGCAGACCTTATTCGGGCCCGGCTTGAAGGAAATTATTGCTGACATTACTGGAGGTAAGGGCCACACCCTTCCTCAGGACAGGGCCAAATCAAAGGCCAAACAGTCTAATTTTCGTGCCTTTCGTAATTTCAAGGCAGGAGCAGCATCAACTTCCTCCGCTCCAAAACAGGAAGGAACTACTGCTCGTTACAGACAGGGTTGGAAAGGCAACCAGTCATGGAACAAGGGCAAGCAGGCCAGAAAGCCTACTTCCGCCCCTAAGACAGCATGAAGACAGGGCCCCCTTTCCGGAGACGGATCTAGTGGGGGGCAGACTTTCTCTCTTCGCCCAGGCTTGGGCAAGAGATGTCCAGGATCCCTGGACGTTGGAGATCATATCTCAGGGATACCTTCTGGACTTCAAAACTTTTCCTCCACAAGGGAGGTTTCATCTGTCAAGGTCATCAACAAACCTAGTAAAGAAAGAGGCATTTCTACAATGTGTACAAGACCTCTTAGTGATGGGAGTGATCCACCCAGTTCCGCGAACGGAACAAGGGCAAGGTTTTTACTCAAATCTGTTTGTGGTTCCCAAAAAAGAGGGAGCCTTCAGGACAATCTTAGACCTAAAGATCTTAAACAAATTCCTAAGGGTTCCATCGTTCAAGATGGAAACCATTCGAACCATCCTACCCATGATCCAAGAGGGTCAGTATATGACCACAGTGGACTTAAAGGATGCCTACCTTCACATACCGATTCACAAAGATCATTATCGGTACCTAAGGTTTGCCTTTCTAGACAGGCATTACCAGTTTGTAGCTCTTCCCTTCGGGTTAGCTACGGCTCCGAGAATTTTTACAAAATTTTTACTAAGACCGCGAGGCATAGCGGTGGCTCCGTACCTAGACGACATTCTGATACAAGCGTCAAGTTTTCAAAATGCAAAGTCTCATACAGAGATAGTTCTAGCATTTCTGAGGTCGCATGGGTGGAAAGTGAACATGGAAAAGAGTTCTCTGTTTCCACTCACAAGGGTTCCCTTCCTAGGGACTCTTATAGATTCTGTAGAGATGAAGATTTACCTGACGGAGTCCAGGTTATCAAAAATTCTCAATGCTTGCCGTGTTCTTCATTCCATTCCAAGCCCATCAGTAGCTCAGTGCATGGAAGTAATCGGCTTAATGGTCGCGGCAATGGACATAGTGCCATTTGCGCGCCTGCATCTCAGACCGCTGCAATTATGCATGCTAAGTCAGTGGAATGGGGATTACTCAGATCTGTCCCCTTTACTGAATCTGGACCAGGAGACCAGAGATTCTCTTCTCTGGTGGTTGTCTCGGGTTCATCTGTCCAAAGGAATGACCTTTCGCAGACCAGATTGGACGATTGTAACAACAGATGCCAGCCTACTAGGCTGGGGCGCAGTCTGGAACTCCCTAAAGGCTCAGGGGTCGTGGACTCAGGAGAAACTCCTTCCAATAAACATTCTGGAATTAAGAGCAATATTCAATGCTCTTCTAGCTTGGCCTCAGTTAGCAACACTGAGGTTCATCAGGTTTCAGTCGGACAACATCACGACTGTAGCTTACATCAATCATCAAGGAGGAACCAGGAGTTCCCTAGCGATGTTAGAAGTCTCAAAGATAATTCGCTGGGCACAGTCTCACTCTTGCCACCTGTCAGCGATCTACATCCCAGGCGTGTAGAACTGGGAGGCGGACTTTCTAAGTCGCCAGACCTTTCATCCGGGGGAGTGGGAACTTCATCCGGAGATATTTGCTCAACTGATTCTTCGTTGGGGCGAACCGGAACTGGATCTCATGGCATCTCGCCAGAACGCCAAGCTTCCGTGCTACGGATCCAGGTCCAGGGACCCGGCAGCGGTGCTGATAGATGCACTAGCAGCCCCTTGGGTTTTCAACATGGCTTATGTGTTTCCACCGTTTCCGTTACTGCCTCGACTGATTGCCAAGATCAAACAGGAGAGAGCATCGGTGATTCTGATAGCGCCTGCGTGGCCACGCAGGACCTGGTATGCAGACCTAGTGGACATGTCGTCCTGTCCACCATGGTCTCTGCCTCTGAGGCAGGACCTTCTAATTCAGGGTCCTTTCAACCATCCAAACCTAATTTCTCTGAGGCTGACTGCATGGAGATTGAACGCTTGATTCTATCGAAGCGTGGTTTCTCGGAGTCGGTTATTGATACATTAATACAGGCTCGGAAACCTGTGACCAGAAAAATTTACCATAAGATATGGCGTAAATATTTATATTGGTGTGAATCCAATAGTTACTCATGGAGTAAGGTTAGGATTCCTAGGATATTGTCTTTTCTACAAGAGGGTTTAGAAAAGGGTTTATCCGCTAGTTCGCTAAAGGGACAGATTTCTGCTCTGTCTATTCTTTTACACAAGCGTCTGGCAGAGAATCCAGACGTCCAGGCTTTTTGTCAGGCTTTGACTAGGATTAAGCCTGTGTTTAAGACTGTTGCTCCTCCGTGGAGCTTAAACTTGGTTCTTCAAGTTCTTCAGGGTGTTCCGTTTGAACCACTTCATTCCATTGATATTAAACTTTTATCTTGGAAAGTTCTGTTTTTGATGGCTATTTCCTCGGCTCGAAGAGTTTCTGAGTTATCTGCCTTACATTGTGATTCTCCTTATCTGATCTTTCATTCAGGCAAGGTAGTCCTGCGTACTAAACCTGGGTTTTTACCTAAGGTTGTTTCTAACAGGAATATCAATCAAGAGATTGTTGATCCATCATTATGTCCTAATCCTCCTTCAAAGAAGGAACGTCTTTTGCATAATCTAGACGTGGTCCGTGCCCTGAAGTTCTACTTACTGGCAACTAAAGATTTTCGGCAAACTTCTTCTCTGTTTGTCGTTTACTCTGGACAGAGGAGAGGTCAAAAGGCTTCGGCTACCTCTCTCTCTTTTTGGCTTCGTAGCATAATACGTTTAGCCTATGAGACTGCTGGACAGCAGCCTCCTGAAAGAATTACAGCTCATTCCACTAGAGCTATGGCTTCCACCTGGGCCTTTAAGAATGAGGCCTCTGTTGAACAGATTTGCAAGGCTGCAACTTGGTCTTCACTTCATACTTTTTCCAAATTTTACAAATTTGACACTTTTGCTTCTTCGGAGGCTGTTTTTGGGAGAAAGGTTCTTCAGGCAGTGGTTCCTTCTGTTTAATGTTCCTGCCTTGTCCCTCCCATCATCCGTGCACTTTAGCTTTGGTATTGGTATCCCATAAGTAATGGGTGACCCGTGGACTGAACACACTTAACAAGAGAAAACATAATTTATGCTTACCTGATAAATTTATTTCTCTTGTAGTGTGTTCAGTCCACGGCCCGCCCTGTCTTTTTTGAGGCAGGTTCTAAATTTTAAATTATAACTCCAGTCACCACTGCACCCTATAGTTTCTCCTTTCTCGTCTTGTTTCGGTCGAATGACTGGATATGACGTGAGGGGAGGAGCTATATAACAGCTCTGCTTGGGTGATCCTCTTGCAACTTCCTGTTGGGGAGGAGAATATATCCCATAAGTAATGGATGACCCGTGGACTGAACACACTACAAGAGAAATAAATTTATCAGGTAAGCATAAATTGTTTTTCAGTCTGTGTATTTAGACCCCTTGCATTATGCGAGAACAAAATAATCTTAGGTAGTGTCATTATAACGGGTGTGTCTATTCTGCTTCATCTCCCTACTCTTAGGAGTGTGTCTCTGGGACTGCCTGGGCAATATGCGGCAAAAGGATTTTCCTAGCTTTGGTGTAGGCATCTGTGGCATTTCTACTTCTCTGCTCCAGCAGTAAGATTTATTGAATAGAACGTGTCATTTAAAACAACATTCTAATGTTCAGATGTGGCTGAAAGAGGAGGCCCATTTATGTTTCTTTCATGTAATTGGCAAGAGTCCATGAGCTAGTGACGTATGGGATATGCAATCCTACCAGGAGGGGCAAAGTTTCCCAAACCTCAAAATGCCTATAAATACACCCCTCACCACACCCACAATTCAGTTTTACAAACTTTGCCTCCTATGGAGGTGGTGAAGTAAAGTTTGTGCTAAGATTTCTACTTTGACATGCGCTTCTCAGCATTGTTGAAGCCCGATTCCTCTGAGTACAACGAATGTCAGAGGGAAGTGAAGGGAGTATCACCTATTGAATGCTATGATTTCCCTAACAGGGGTCTATTTCATAGGTTCTATGTTATTGGTCGTAGAGATTCATCTCCTACCTCCCTTTTCAGATCGACGATATACTCTTATACCATTACCTCTACTGATAACTGTTTCAGTACTGGTTTGGCTATCTGCTATATGTGGATGGGTGTCTTTCGGTAAGTATGTTTTTTATTACTTAAGACACCTCATCTATGGTTTGGCACTTTATGCATTTATATAAAGTTCTAAATATATGTATTGTACTTATTTTTGCCATGAGTCAGGTTCATGTATTTCCTTCTGCAGACTGATGGCGCCAAAACATTTTCAGTTACGTTGTGCGTCATACTTGGCGCCAAATTTTTTCATTCATTTAATACCCCATTGATGTTTGCCTCTTGCCTTTTTCTTTGTCAGAGGACTATGCTATTTGCATTTCTTCTCATTCAGGAAACTGTCATATAAGGAAATTGATAATTTCTCCAACATAGGTGTGTCCGGTCCACGGCGTCATCCTTACTTGTGGGATATTCTCTTCCCCAACAGGAAATGGCAAAGAGCCCAGCAAAGCTGGTCACATGATCCCCCCTAGGCTCCGCCTTCCCCAGTCATTCTCTTTGCCGTTGCACAGGCAACATCTCCACGGAGATGGCTTAGAGTTTTTTGGTGTTTAAATGTAGTTTTATTCTTCAATAAAGAGTTTGTTATTTTAAAATAGTGCTGGTATGTACTATTTACTCTGAAACAGAAAATAGATGAAGATTTCTGTTTGTAAGAGGAAGATGATTTTAGCAACCGTTACTAAAATCGATGGCTGTTTCCACACAGGACTGTTGAGATGAAGTAACTTCAGTTGGGGGAAACAGTGTGCAGACTTTGCTGCTTGAAGTATGACACATTTCTAACAAGACTTGGTAATGCTGGAAGCTGTCATTTTCCCTATGGGATCCGGTAAGCCATTTTATTAATAAGATATAAAGGGCTTCACAAGGGCTTTAAAGACTGGTAGACATTTTTCTGGGCTAAAACGATTATTTTATAAGCTTGTTTAATAGTTTATTGCCTTGAGGAGTTATTTTAATCTTGGGAATTTTGTTAAAAAAACGGCAGGCACTGTATTGGACACCTTTTTCACTGGGGTCCTTCTCTAATCATAGGCAGAGCCTCAGTTTCGCGCCACTAATGCACAGTTGTTTTTGGGAAGCAAGGCATGCAGATGCATGTGTGAGGAGCTCTGATACACAGAAAAAGTTTGCTGAAGGCGTCATTTGGTATCGTATTCCCCTCTGGGCTTGGTTGGGTCTCAGCAAAGCAGATACCAGGGACTGTATAGGGGTTAAATACAAAAACGGCTCCGGTTCCGTTATTTTAAGAGTTAAAGCTTTCAAATTTGGTGTGCAATACTTTTAAGGCTTTAAGACACTGTGGTGAAATTTTGGTGAATTTTGAACAATTCCTTCATACTTTTTCGCATATTCAGTAATAAAGTGTGTTCAGTTTAAAATTTAAAGTGACAGTAACGGTTTTATTTTAAAACGTTTTTTGTACTTTGTTATAAAGTTTATGCCTGTTTAACATGTCTGAACCATCAGATAGACTATGTTCTGTATGTGAGGAAGCCAAGGTTCCTTCTCATTTAAATAGATGTGATGCATGTGACAAACAATTTAGAGAAAATGATGCCCAAGATGATTCCTCAAGTGAGGGGAGTAAGCATGGTACTGCATCATCCCCTTCTGTGTCTACACCAGTCTTGCCCACACAAGAGGCCCCTAGTACATCTAGTGCGCCAATTCTTCTTACTATGCAACAATTAACGGCTGTAATGGATAATTCTATTAAAAACATTTTAGCCAAAATGCCCACTTATCAGCGAAAGCGCGACTGCTCTGTTTTAGATACTGAAGAGCATGAGGGCGCTGATGATAATGGTTCTGACATGCCCTTACACCAGTCTGAAGGGGCCAGGGAGGTTTTGTCTGAGGGAGAAATTTCAGATTCAGGAAAAATTTCTCAACAAGCTGAACCTGATGTTATTACATTCAAATTTAAATTGGAGCATCTCCGCGCTCTGCTTAAGGAGGTGTTATCTACTCTGGATGATTGTGACAATTTGGTCATCCCAGAGAAATTATGTAAGATGGACAAGTTCCTAGAGGTCCCGGTGCCCCCCGAAGCTTTTCCTATACCCAAGCGGGTGGCGGATATTGTAAACAAAGAATGGGAAAGGCCCGGAATACCTTTTGTCCCTCCCCCTATATTTAAGAAATGCATTGTTCCTGTTACTACAGCAGCGTGTTTCTGGTTTGATGAACTAGAAAAGTCGCTAGATAAAGATACCTCTTATGAGGAGATTATGGACAGAATTCATGCTCTTAAATTGGCTAACTCTTTTACTTTAGACGCTACCTTGCAATTAGCTAGATTAGCGGCGAAAAATTCAGGGTTTGCTATTGTGGCGCGCAGAGCGCTTTGGCTAAAGTCTTGGTCAGCGGATGCGTCATCCAAGAACAAATTGCTTAACATTCCTTTCAAGGGGAAAACGCTGTTTGGCCCTGACTTGAAAGAGATTATTTCAGATATCACTGGGGGAAAGGGCCACGCCCTTCCTCAGGATAGGTCTTTCAAGGCTAAAAATAAACCTAATTTTCGTCCCTTTCGCAGAAACGGACCAGCCTCAAGTTCTACATCCTCTAAGCAAGAGGGTAATACGTCTCAAACCAAGCCAGCCTGGAGGCCAATGCAAGGCTGGAACAAAGGTAAGCAGGCCAAGAAACCTGCCACTGCTACCAAGACAGCATGAGATGTTGGCCCCCGATCCGGGACCGGATCTGGTGGGGGGCAGACTTTCTCTCTTCGCTCAGGCATGGGCAAGAGATGTTCTGGATCCTTGGGCCCTAGAAATAGTCTCCCAAGGTTATCTTCTGGAATTCAAGGAGCTACCCCCAAGGGGAAGGTTCCACAGGTCTCAATTGTCTTCAGACCACATAAAAAGACAGGCATTCTTACATTGTGTAGAAGACCTGTTAAAAATGGGAGTGATTCATCCTGTTCCATTAAGAGAACAAGGGATGGGATTCTACTCCAATCTGTTCATAGTTCCCAAAAAAGAGGGAACATTCAGACCAATCTTAGATCTTAAACAAATTTCTCAGGGTTCCATCGTTCAAAATGGAAACCATTCGAACAATTCTTCCTACCATCCAGGAAGGTCAATTCATGACCACGGTGGAGTTAAAGGATGCGTATCTACATATTCCTATCCACAAGGAACATCATCGGTTCCTAAGGTTCGCCTTTCTGGACAAGCATTACCAGTTTGTGGCACTTCCATTCGGATTAGCCACTGCTCCAAGAATTTTCACAAAGGTACTAGGGTCCCTTCTAGCGGTGCTAAGGCCAAGGGGCATTGCAGTAGTACCTTACTTGGACGACATACTGATTCAAGCGTCGTCTCTGCCACAAGCAAAGGCTCATACGGACATTGTCCTAGCCTTTCTCAGATCTCACGGGTGGAAAGTGAACGTAGAAAAAAGTTCTCTTTCTCCGTCAACAAGAGTTCCCTTCTTGGGAACAATAATAGACTCCTTAGAAATGAAGATTTTTCTGACAGAGGCCAGAAAATCAAAACTTCTAAGCTCTTGTCAAGTACTTCATTCTGTTCTTCTTCCTTCCATAGCGCAGTGCATGGAAGTAATAGGTTTGATGGTTGCGGCAATGGACATAGTTCCTTTTGCGCAGATTCATCTAAGACCATTACAACTGTGCATGCTCAGACAGTGGAATGGGGATTATACAGACTTGTCTCCGACGATCCAAGTAGATCAGAGGACCAGAGATTCACTCCGTTGGTGGCTGACCCTGGACAACCTGTCACAAGGGATGAGCTTCCGCAGACCAGAGTGAATCATTGTCACGACCGACGCCAGTCTGGTGGGCTGGGGCGCGGTCTGGGAACCCCTGAAAGCTCAGAGTCTTTGGTCTCAGGAAGAATCTCTTCTGCCGATAAACATTCTGGAACTGAGAGCGATATTCAATGCTCTCAAGGCTTGGCCTCAGCTTGCAAAGGCCAAATTCATAAGGTTTCAATCAGACAACATGACGACTGTTGCGTATATCAACCATCAGGGGGGAACAAGGAGTTCCCTGGCGATGGAAGAAGTGACCAAAATAATTCAATGGGCGGAGAATCACTCCTGCCACTTGTCTGCAATCCACATCCCAGGAGTGGAAAATTGGGAAGCGGATTTTCTGAGTCGTCAGACATTTCATCCGGGGGAGTGGGAACTCCATCCGGAAATTTTTGCCCAATTAATTCAATTGTGGGGCATTCCAGACATGGATCTGATGGCGTCTCGTCAGAACTTCAAGGTTCCTTGCTACGGGTCCAGATCCAGGGATCCCAAGGCGGCTCTAGTGGATGCACTAGTAGCACCTTGGACCTTCAACCTAGCTTATGTGTTCCCACCATTTCCTCTCATTCCCAGGCTGGTAGCCAGGATCAAACAGGAGAGGGTATCGGTGATCTTGATAGCTCCTGCGTGGCCACGCAGGACTTGGTATGCAGACCTGGTGAATATGTCATCGGCTCCACCATGGAAGCTACCTTTGAGACAGGACCTTCTTGTTCCAGGTCCGTTCCAACATCCGAATCTGGCCTCACTCCAACTGACTGCTTGGAGATTGAACGCTTGATTTTATCAAAGCGAGGGTTCTCAGACTCTGTCATTGATACTCTTGTTCAGGCTAGAAAGCCTGTAACTAGAAAAATCTACCATAAAATATGGAAAAAATATATCTGTTGGTGTGAATCTAAAGGATTCTCATGGAACAAGATAAAAATTCCTAAGATTCTATCCTTTCTTCAAGAGGGTTTGGAGAAAGGATTATCTGCAAGTTCTTTGAAGGGACAGATTTCTGCTTTATCTGTTTTACTTCATAAAAAGCTGGCGGCTGTGCCAGATGTTCAAGCTTTTGTTCAGGCTCTGGTTAGAATCAAGCCTGTTTACAAACCTTTGACTCCTCCTTGGAGTCTCAATTTAGTTCTTTCAGTTCTTCAAGGGGTTCCGTTTGAACCCTTACATTCCGTAGATATTAAGTTATTATCTTGGAAAGTTTTGTTTTTGGTTGCAATTTCTTCTGCTAGAAGAGTTTCAGAGTTATCTGCTCTGCAGTGTTCTCCTCCTTATCTGGTGTTCCATGCAGATAAGGTGGTTTTGCGTACTAAACCTGGTTTTCTTCCGAAAGTTGTTTCTAACAAAAATATTAACCAGGAGATAGTTGTGCCTTCTTTGTGTCCGAATCCAGTTTCAAAGAAGGAACGTTTGTTGCACAATTTGGATGTAGTTCGTGCTCTAAAATTCTATTTAGAGGCTACAAAGGATTTCAGACAAACATCTTCCTTGTTTGTTGTTTATTCTGGTAAAAGGAGAGGTCAAAAAGCAACTTCTACCTCTCTCTCTTTTTGGCTTAAAAGCATCATCCGATTGGCTTATGAGACTGCCGGACGGCAGCCTCCTGAAAGAATCACAGCTCACTCCACTAGGGCTGTGGCTTCCACATGGGCCTTCAAGAACGAGGCTTCTGTTGATCAGATATGTAAGGCAGCGACTTGGTCTTCACTGCACACTTTTACCAAATTTTACAAGTTTGATACTTTTGCTTCTTCTGAGGCTATTTTTGGGAGAAAGGTTTTGCAAGCCGTGGTGCCTTCTATCTAGGTGACCTGATTTGCTCCCTCCCATCATCCGTGTCCTAAAGCTTTGGTATTGGTTCCCACAAGTAAGGATGACGCCGTGGACCGGACACACCTATGTTGGAGAAAACAGAATTTATGCTTACCTGATAAATTACTTTCTCCAACGGTGTGTCCGGTCCACGGCCCGCCCTGTTTTTTTTAATCAGGTCTGATGAATTATTTTCTCTAACTACAGTGACCACGGTATCATATGATTTCTCCTATGCATATTCCTCCTTTACGTCAGTCGAATGACTGGGGAAGGCGGAGCCTAGGAGGGATCATGTGACCAGCTTTGCTGGGCTCTTTGCCATTTCCTGTTGGGGAAGAGAATATCCCACAAGTAAGGATGACGCCGTGGACCGGACACACCGTTGGAGAAAGTAATTTATCAGGTAAGCATAAATTCTGTTTTTCCTCCCAGAGGCAGGTTTCTTCTCTCAAGATTATCTGTAGATCAGATAGAGAGAGGCATTCTTAAATTGTATGAAGGATCTTTTTGCTCTGGGAGTTATAGCTCCAGTTCCTCTGCAGGGTCTGGGATTTTATTCAAATCGGTTTGTGGTTCCCAAGAAAGAGGGGACTTTCAGACCTATTTTAGACCTAACTTCTTTAAACAAGTTCCTCAGAGTACCGTCCTTCAAGATGGAGACTATACGTTCCATTCTTCCTTTGGTTCAAGAGAATCAGTTTATGACAACCATATACTTAAAGGATGCGTACCTTCATGTTCCCATTCACTGGGATCATCACATGTTTCTAAGGTTTGCTTTATTAGACAATCATTTTTCAGTTTGTGGTTCTTCCATTCGGGCTTGCCACAGCTCCCATAATTTTCTCAAAGGTCCTGGTGGCTCTTTTGGCAGTGATCCGGTCTCGGGGCATTGCCATAGCGCCCTATCTGGACGACATTCTGGTTCAGGCGCCGTCTTTTCAACAAGCAAACTCTCATACGGAGGTCTTGTTGTCTTTTCTTCGCTCCCACGGTTGGAAGGTGAATCTGGGAAAGAGTTCCGATTCCAGCCACAAGAGTAGTGTTTTTAGGGACCATATTAGACTCCCTACTAATGAAGATATTTCTGACAGAGGTCAGAAAAACAAAGATCTTTGGCTCTTGTCTTGTCCTTCAGTCCTCTCCCCGGCCGTCAGTGGCTCTACGTATGGAGGTAATTGGTCTGATGGTAGCTTCCATGGACATCATTCAGTTAGCTCGTGTCCATCTCAGACCTCTGCAGTTATGCATGTTAAGGCAATGGAACGGGGACTATGCGGATCTGTCTCTGCAAATAGTTCTGGATCAGACGACAAGGGACTCTTCTGTGGTAGTTGTCTCAGGAACACCTCTCCCAGGGAACTTGCTTTCGCAGACCACCTTGGGTGATCGTGACCACGGATGCCAGCCTTCTAAGTTGGGGAGCAACTTGGGGGTCATTGAAGACTCTGGGTCTTTGCACTCAGGAGGGGTCTGTTCTCCCTATAAAGATTCTAGAACTGAGAGCGATTTTCAATGCTCTACTGGCCTGGCCTGGCCTCAGCCTTAGCCCGGTTTATCAGGTTCCAGTCAGACAACATAAAATCGGTGGCGTACATCAACCTCCAGGGGGGAACTCAGAGTTCCTTGGCCAGGATAATCCGGTGGGCGGAGTCTCACAATTTGTCTTTCTGCAATCCACATTCCAGGAGTGGACAATTGGGAGGCAGATTTTCTGAGCGGACAGACCTTTCATCCGGGGGAGTGGGAACTCCATCCGGAACTATTTTCCAGTTTAATCCTCAATTGGGGGCAGCCAGAACTGGATCTTATGGCCTTTTCGACAGAATGCCAAGCTTCTGAGGTACGGCTCGAGGTCAAGGGATCCACAGGCTTTCTTGATAGATGCTCTGGCGGTCCCTTGGAATTTCAGTCTAGCTTGCATATTGCCTCCATTCGCTCTCCTGCCAAGAGTAATTTCTCAGATCAAGCAGGAAAGTGATTCTCATAGTGCCGGCGTGGCCTCGCAGGATCTGGTATGCAGATCTAGTGGAAATGGATCGTGGTTCCTTCTTTGTGGAAGATGATGTGCGTGCTTTGAAGTTTTATCTTCAGGCGACTAAGGTTTTTTGTCAGTCTTCTGCTTTGTTTGTTTTTCTGGGAAGCGCAAGGGTCAGAAAGCTAAGGCTACTTCTCTTTGGGTAAGGAGTATTATTTGTTTGGTCTATGAGACTTCTGGACAGCAACCTCCTGAGAGAATCACTGCTCATTCCACGAGGGCTGTTTCTTCTTCCTGGGCATTTAAAAATGAAGCTTCTGTGGAACCGTTTTGCAAGGCTTCAACTTGGTCCACTTTGCATACGTTTTCGAAGTTTTATAAATTTTATACTTTTGCCTCGGCTGAGGCTTCTTTTGGGAGAAGGGTTCTTCAGGCAGTGGTGCCTTCTGTTTAGGTCTGTCTTGTCCCTCCCTTATCTGTGTCCTCTAGCTTGGGTATTGATTCCCACTAGTAATTGATGATTCTGTGGACTCGCCATATCTTAGGAAAGAAAACATAATTTATGCTCACCTATAAATTTATTTCCGGAGTCCACAGCCCACCCTTTATTTAAGACAGTTATTTTTTCTAAAACCTCAGGCACCTCTACTCTTTTTTGTTATATTCTTTTTCCATTTTTCCTTTGGCTGAATGACTGGGGATTATGGGTAAGGGAAGTGAAGTGCTCTTTGCCGCCTCCTGCTGGCCAGGAGTGATATTTCCACTAGTAATTGATTCCGTGGACTCACCATATCCGGAAATAAATAAATGTATCAGGTAAGCATAAATTATGTTTTTCAGACATAGAGCTTCATTTTAGTTATTGTCTCCAAAGACACTGCTACAAAATATTAGGTTAAGAGTACAAATATTTTTGTCAGTGCCATTATCGTCATTTTTTTAAAGTAATATGTGAAGTCATAAATCAAGAGAAGTGTTTGTTCTATTACATTTCAAATAAAGAAAGGTGGATACCAAATACTTTTGTCAATTTTTACTTGGTTTATAGATAAATTAGGTGTTTTTTAAAAAAAAAAAAATATGGAAGGGTACCAATACTTTCTGCCACATCTGTACTTCTATTATCAGTTTTGCTTAGTTATTTTGGTATCCTTTGTTTAAAAGTAATCTTAGGTGATCTGAGGAGCATTCACGTGTCTTTAGCCATCTGGCAGCAGTGTTTGCTACAGTGTGAAATACAAAGTAGCAAACTGCTGCCATAGAGTAATATACTTTTTTTGTTTATTTGCTATAAAGACAACTTCTCTCTCAGTTCACTATTATCTGGTGGGGGGGAATCTATCAAATAAAACTGCTTTAGCACAGTGTTGAGAAATTGATCAGTTGGTATTTCTCATGGATGAACTAATATGCTTAGAGGGAAGTAACAGAGTTATAGATTAAAGGGACATAATGTTATGTGCTAAATCACTTGAAAGTAATGTGGCAAAACTGGAAAAAGATGTCAAGAAAATATCACCTGAACACATCTATGTAAAAAAGGAAGATATTTTACCTCATTTCTTCAGCTCCCCAGAGTATGTGCTGTGTAAACCGTTATACTTCAGCTGTTGTCCAGCTACAGGTTGAAAAAAAAAGTCTTTGCTGTGATCTCATGAGATTTCACTGAAATATCCTGAGATTTCATAGAACTTTAAACTGAATAGGGAAATATCATGACACTGCCTGCACATGACAGATGCACACGCTCCCTTGCAAGTCCTGGGACGAGCATCCTGACTGGCTGCTTAAAGTCTCTTTACAGTGAGGGATGTAATTATCTTTTTTACGTAGAGATGTTCAGGTGATATTTTCTAGTCAGCTTTTTACAGCTATGTTGCATCACTTTCATGTGCTTTAACATTTGGGTATCATGGCCCTTTAAATCATAGCCCTCCAAATGTGAAACGCATACACTGGATGTTACCTTGCATGCTGTCTAAAAATGAATGTTTATTCTCATTATTTATTTCCCTGTGAATTAATGAGATGCATTTCTTTTAATTTCTTAGGTTGAAGACGAGCTAAGCCTGCGTGGAACTTAGTTCATCCACATTTTATTCTGAGTAATAAAAAATAAAACGGATACCTGTTTTCCACTGCTAAAACTGAAGCACCACTGTGAGAGCAACAGGAGAGAGAGGCACGAGAGAGGGATAAAAAAATATCGAGAGCAAGAGAGAAAGCGAGTGAGACCACTGCAAGCACACTGAGACGAGGAGAACGGCAGAAGAGCAGGCTGTACATCAGAGGAGCCACATAAGCATCAATGGTTTTGGTAGTAAGAGGGGGGTAATTATCATGAAGTTGACCTGATGAAAGGCCAACTAAGCCTCTGTCCCCACCATAGCTTTGGCAAGTACACATCCCAAACTGTTCTTTGGGAGTCATTTTATCCAAGCTGGAGGAAAGCGATACCTTATCTCAGTTGTTGTTTTTTTTTTTTTTTGTTGTTTTTTTTATGTGGGCTCCAGTAAATGAGTCTTTTAATCCAAAAAGAATTACAGTATTGCTGAGCATTTGGAGAGGTCTGCTTCAAGATGCAGGTTTGATTTCCAAACTGGCTTCGATTTACGAACAGATGGTGATAATACCCTTCCACATAAGGTTTTCACTACTGGACAGTTTATAGAAAATATTTCTAGATCTAAAGAATGCTGGATTTTTCCAGATTATAATTGCGGTGGGTCTGAAAGTTGACGTAAAGCATTGTGAGCTTGTATGTTAGAAATGCCGCCATTAGCAGGGAGTTTCAACGTTAATATCCAGCATACATAATGACTAGCCTCTCTTTCCTAAAGCAGTGTAGCAGAGCAATGGAGTATAAAAACTCCCTTAAAGAGAGGGGTTTTTCAGTGTTTTTCTGTATGCTTTGATTGGCTACTGTCTGGACTGTACTCCACAAAATAAACCAATCTTTGTTTAGAGTAATTATATGCTTAAAAAGGGACTGGATTCCTCTGCCCTTCGGCACCCACCCATCAGAGAAAGACTAAAGCCAGCCTGATGTCAACTCCCCTCCCAGCAAAGGATGTTGTCGTGGAAATTGGGGATTATATAGGTTTGAAAGTAAAGTTTTTTTTCTCAATAGTTTTTGATACAGGTCAACAAGGAAATGAAGCAGGCAGTGTGGAAGGTGGCACACAGTCATTGTATATGACTGGAAGCATATTTGGTACTTTTTGTAGAGGACTGAATGGAACTGGCCTTAAGTCATTCCATGCAAGGAATCAAGTTTATTACCTACAACTTCATTACTTTTGAAAACATAGTTGTAGAGATGTACTAGAGCAAAGCAATCCAGTTTCAAAAAAAAAAATCCAGTTATCATAGTTTGTTAAATGTTAGCTTTGCCAGACTTTAGCTTCTAATGCTTTGTTTGGCCACCTTTTTTAAATGTAAAAGCAAAATAAAAAAATACTCTCACTGTCCTGTTTAAGAGCCAACTACTCAGTTTGTTTTTATTTCAAGTGGCCTTAACTTTTGGAACTTCAACTAAACTTTTTTTCCAAATTATTTTAGAGATATACCCAGTAAATGAACAAAGTAACATTTCATCATAATACAAATATATATACTTTTCTTTGTGCATTACTTGATTGAAAACAAGTTATGAAAGCGATATCGAACTAACATTCCCTGTTTATGTAGATATCCTGCAGCTTCCAAATGAAGTCATCTCAGAAATTAAGCACATTTTGTAGCTGCTATTGTCCTGTTCAGGCGTTTACCGTGCAATCTATACATGAGACTCTGGCCACCTTCCTGTAAGATGGACTTTTTATTTATTAACATTGCCGAAGGGCTGTTTTTAATTTTTTTCCCTTCCCTATACCCATATGAATAGATTCTGTAGATAAGTGAATAGCTATGTATAACCCTATTTGTGCAATTCTCATGGAGTAATATAACCTCCCTTCATCATAGGCTGAAATGCTTCTGCTAGCTATTTTCAGTTTTTCCTGTAGCAGTTCTGATTTTTAAATATTAATGTTTGTGCTAGCACGATCTATTCTCCTTTTTGGTTTGTCAAAAATTGTTTTAAATCTATTCGTCATGAATAAAATGATTAATAAACAGTTCTTGAACTCATTTGTCTACATTTTTTATTTTGATTTTTAAATTTGAGGCGAATAAAATTATTGGTAATGCTGGTCTAATTTAGTGCAAGAACATAAATCAAGGCTTTATGGCGATTATATGTGTAAATTGGTTTCGCAAACACTTATAGGGCAAAACATAATCTTCACACAGTCCCACTTTTCACAGCCTCAGTTTAATGGTTGGGTGAGTCTGTAGGTAGACAATAGTGCAGCTGTGCTCCCTTTAGGGTTGTGCCAGAACTGATTCTAAAGAACAATAAATCCTGGGCATTCATGTACTGATTCAGAGTTTAAAAAAAAAAAATCTTCCATGAAAACACATGAATAAAGATTACATTTTAAATGAAACCCTAAATTTCTTTTGTAAAACGATGATCCACAGTTCTTCATAACGTATGGCATATATTTCCCTCCACTAGGAGTTGGTCAAGAACCCATACAAGAGCTTTAAAATCCTCCCATCTCTCTAGTTTTATATATTGCCGAATAGAGAATAGGAAGGAAAAGCAAAGCAAGGTTAATAGAGGTGTCATTAGAACTGTCGCCCTAGAGCAGACGGGGCCTGTGGACCATCGTCAATCCCAATGTTTCCCAAACCCAGTCCTCAGGACCCTTAACAGGCCACATATTCATTATATCTTAACTAGAGCACAGGTGAAATAATCAGTTCACCCATCAGCTGATCACTCCACCATTGCTCTAGTTAAGATATAATAAATATGACCTGTTAAGGGCCCCTAGGACTGGAGTTGGGAAACACTGATCATTCCGAAAAGGTAAGCATAAATTTTGATTTCTTTCATGAAATGATTATGGTCCACAGTCCTTTATAACATATGGGATTAATACCCAAGCCTATAGTGTAAGTTACGGCCAGGGTCCTATTTAGCTGACACTGAGACCTGAAGGACTTTCCTGCCAAAAGCTGCTTGCAAAGACATCAAAACTATAACATTTTGATAAAGTATGTAAGTAGTACCATGTGGCAGCTTTGCAAATCTGCCCTAAAGATACATAATTCTTAAAGGCCCATGATGTTGCCACTGCTCTGGTAGTGTGAGCTGTAATACATTTAGGGGCGACTCACCCACCACCAAGTAAGCTTTGTGAATCACTTGTTTAAGCAAATTTGCCAATGCTACCTTAGTAGCTTTCTGTCCCTTAAGATTCCCAGAGTAATGTACAAACTAGAAGTCTTTTATAAACTCTCTAGTCGCTTGGATATAGAACTTCAGAGCTCCAACTACATCCAGATTATGTAACTATCTTTCCTTAGAGTTAGCAGGGTCTGGACAAAGACAAGGAACAAACATTTCTTGATAGATGTTATCAGTCAAAACCATCTTTTGGCAGAAAATCATACTTAGTACGCAGTACAGCCTTATCATAGTGAAAAAACAAAAATGGAGGATCATAGGATAACGCAGACAATTCAAAATCTTCTGGCAGAAGAGAGAGCTAATAAGAAAAGCACCTTCAAAGGGAGAGCCTTGAACTGAAAGAACTAGGTTAAAATTCAAGGGAGGAGAATTGGGTCTTGCAACTGGCCTAATTCTAACTAACCTGAACATCAGGAAGTTTAGCCAACTTCCTATGAAAATAACAGACCCAGATTTGAGATCCTGAAGGAAGAGAGGATCTTGTGATAACACTCTTCAATGCAGCTGAATGATACAGGGAAAAGGTGCTCTTAACAGGGTATTCCTAATGGGATGTCGGCCATAACTACTCTTAGGTGTCACGGGGGCTCCGCCCTAGCCTTCCCCTGTGGGACTCTGGTATTTCCTACTGCAATCCCCTGTGGTACTTAATACCTGCAATGGATGTGCTCTCTGCTGCAACTGCATTGACATAGATGACATGCCTGGTAAGTCAGTGGGGGGGTCCTGCATAAGGTAAGTGCCTTTACACAGCACAGACACAGGCCAGAGGCTATTTGTAGGTTCTCGGACACAGGTACAGCATAGCAAGGGGACTTAATCTGCTCCCCTCATGACACTTATTTTTTTTTCTCCATATCATGCCCCTAACAGTTCTACTAGCATTGAGAACGCTATTAGGGAAGCTTTTGACCCTTTTTAACCCTCTGGCAGCTTTTGGAATAATTTTTTGAGCACTTTACAAGATTGTGTATGGCCCTTTAAGAGAACCTCCATTCGCTTCATGCATGGTGCGGTTCTATAGTACAGGCTCCAATTAATCTGGGGAACATATTTTTTTCAGGGTTTATAGGGTTATTATGTGTGGTACACTTTATTTTACTTTAAAACATTCAAAAGTGTTTTCTTTCATACAGGTGGTGAGAGTCCATGATCCTTTACTCATGGGTATTACTCTTCTCTACCACTAGGAGGAGGCAAAGATTTCCAAACAGTGAGCTCTATAAATCCCCTCCCATCTCACACATTACCTTATGCCTCTGCTGGAGGTGGTTGAAGAATGAAGATGTGCATGTGTTCTTCAGAGAGAGAGAGGATTTCAGTCTTTGTTGAGGCCCGGTTCCCCTCAGAGTACCGTGCTTGTCAGAGGGATGTATTTGGTGTATGGTTTATGATACGATGGTTTCACCTCATAGAAAATCCTTAATAGGCCCTCTGTAATCGGTCACAGTGACATGTCTTCTGCCTCCCTTTATAGATCTACATAATACTCCCATAACCTCAGCTGATGTGTTTCAGTACTGGTTTGGCTGTCTGCTACTTGTTTAATAGTGGTTGAGTGTCTATATAGGTAAGTTATATTTTATTATATAGACGCTCATTTCTTTCATGTAATTGGCAAGAGTCCATGAGCTAGTGACGTAAGGGATATACAATCCTACCAGGAGGGGCAAAGTTTCCCAAACCTCAAAATGCTTATAAATACACCCCTCACTACACCCACAATTCAGTTTTACAAACTTTGCCTCCTATGGAGGTGGTGAAGTTTGTGCTAAGATTTCTACGTTAATATGCGCTTCTCAGCATTTTTGTAGCCCGATTCCTCTCAGAGTACAGTGAATGTCAGAGGGATGTGAAGGGAGTATCACCTATTGAATGCAATGGTTTTCCTCACGGGGATCTATTTCATAGGTTCTCTGTTATCGGTCGTAGATATTCATCTCCTACCTCCCTTTTCAGATCGACGATATACTCTCATATTCCATTACCTCTACTGATAACCGTTTCAGTATTGGTTTGGCTATCTGCTATATGTGGATGGGTGTCTTTTGGCAAGTATGCTTTCATTACTTAATACACTCTCAGCTATGGTTTGGCACTTTATGTATTTATATAAAGTTCTAAATATATGTATTGTACTTCTATTTGCCATGATTCAGGTTTTCAGTACATTTCCTTTTGCAGACTGTCAGTTTCATATCTGGGAAATGCTTTTTTTATGAAAATGTATTTCTAACATGGGGTATAGACTTTTTCAAATTGACTGGCTTTTAAATTTGCTGGCAGAATTATGCTCGCGAGGGTTCAAAATGACAAAGTTCATTGCGTCATTTTTGGCACGAAGTTACGTTCGTTGACACAATTTGTAATTTCCGGCGTTTTAGTTGACGCCGAGTCTTTCACAAGGTTGCGTCATCTGACGCGAGTGTCGTTTTCGGATGTTTTTAGCTGCAAAAAATATTTTTCTGCTAGTTGTGCGTCATACTTGGCACCAAATATTTTCATTATTTAAGACCCCATTCCTATTTGCCTCTTGCCTTTTTCTATGTCAGAGGGCTATGCTGTTGGCATTTTTTCCCATTCCTGAAACTGCCATATAAGGAAATTGATCATTTTGCTTTATATGTTGTTGTTTTTCTCTTACATTTGCAAGATGTCTCAATCTGATCCTGTCTCAGAATTCACTGTTGGATCCCTGCTGCATGATAACAGTTCTACCAAAGCTAAGTGCATTTGTTGTAAACTTGTGGAGATTATACCTCCAGCTGTGGTTTGTAATAGTTGTCATGATAAACTCTTACATGCAGAAAATGTATCCATCAGTAGTAGTTCATTACCTGTTGCTGTTCCCTCAACATCTAATGCACAAGATATAACTGTAAATTTAAAAGAATTTGTCTGCCATTCCACCTTCTAATAAACTTAAACGGTCTTTTAAAACTTCTCATAGAGTTGATGAAATTTCAAATGGCTGGCAACATACTGATTTATCCTTCTCTGATGAGGATCTATCTGATTCAGAAGATCCTGCCTCAGATATTCTGACAAATCCTCTTATTTAAAATGGAGTATATTCGTTCTTTATTAAAAGAAGTGTTGATTACATTAGATATGGAGGAAACTAGTCCCCTTGATATTAAAACTAGTAAACGTTTAAATTCTGTTTATAAACCTCCTGTGGTTATTCCAGAGGTTTTTCCAGTTCCTGATGCTATTTCTGATATGATTTCTAAAGAATGGAATAGGCCTGGTGGTACTTTTATTCCTTCTTCAAGGTTTAAAAAATTGTATCCTTTGCCAGCAGTTAGATTGGAGTTTTGGGAAAAGAGCCCCAAAGTTGATAGTGCTATCTCTACTCTTGCTAAACGTACTACTATTCCTACGGAAGATAGTACTTCTTTTAAAGATCCTTTAGATAGGAAACTTGAATCTTATCTAAGGAAAGCTTATTTATATTCATGTGATCTTCCTAGGCCTGCAATTTCTTTGGCTGATGTTGCAGCTGCTTCAACTTTTTGGTTGGTAACTTTAGCGCAATAAGTATCGGATCATGATTTGTCTAGCATTGTTAAGTTGATTCAACATGCTAATAATTTAATTTGTGATGCCATTTTTTATATCATCAAAACTGATGTTAGATATGTCTTTAGCTATTTTAGCTAGAAGAGCTTTGTGGCTCAAATCTTGGAATGCTGATATGACTTCTAAGTCCAGATTACTATCTTTCTTTCCAAGGTAATACATTATTTAGTTCTCAGTTGGATTCAATAATTTCAACTGTCACTGGGGGGAAGGGAGTTTTTTTGCCTCAGGATAAAAAGCCTAAGGGTAAATCTAAAGTTTCTAACCGTTTTCGTTCCTTTCAACATAATAAGGAACAGAAATCTAATCCTTCCCCAAAGGAATCTGTTTCCAATTGGAAGCCTTCCTCAAATTGGAATAAATCCAAGCCATTTAAGAGATCAAAGCCAGCCACCAGGTCCACATGAAGGTGCGGCCCTCAATGCAGCTCAGCTGGTAGGGGGCAGATTAAAAATTTTCAAGGATGTTTTGATCAATTCGGTCCAAAATCATTGGATTCAGAGTATTGTCTCTCAGGGGTACAAAATAGGATTCAGAGTAAGACCGCCTGTTAGAAGAATTTTTCTCTCACGCATTCCCACGAACCCAGTAAAGGCTCAGGCTTTCCTGAAGTGTGTTTTGGACCTGGAGTTTTCAGGGGTAATCATGCCAGTTCTGTTTCAGGAACAGGGTCTGGGGTTTTATTCAAATCTATTCATTGTCCCAAAGAAAGAAAATTCATTCAGACCAGTTTTGGATCTAAAGATTTTGAATTGATATGTAAGAGTACCAACTTTCAAGATGGTGACTATAAGGACTATTCTGCCTTTTGTTCAGTAAGGGCATTATATGTCCACAATAGACTTACAGGATTCATATCTTCATATTCCGATTCATCCGGACCACTATCAGTTCCTGAGATTCTCTTTTCTAGACAAGCATTACCAATTTGTTGCTATTCCTTTTGGCCTAGCGACAGCTCCAAGAATCTTTTCAAAGGTTCTCGGTGCCCTACTCTCTGTAATCAGAGAGCGGGGTATTACGGTGTTTCCTTATTTGGACGATTTCTTCATACTCGCTCAGTCTTTACGTTCTGCAGAATCTCACACAAATCAACTAGTGTTTCTTCAAAGACATGGTTGGAGGATCAATTTACCAAAAAGTTCTTTGATTCCTCAGACAAAAGTAACCTTTTTAGGTTTCCAGATAGATTCAGTGTCCATGACTTTGTCTCTTGGTTGCAGTCTGTGGGAACCTTCAGTCTCAATCATTCCCTTCATTAGTTATGTGCATGGAAGTTTTAGGTCTCATGACTGCAGCATCGGACGCAATTCCCTTTGCTCGTTTTCATATGAGACCTCTCCAGCTTTGTATGCTGAACCAATGGTGCAGGGAATTATACAAGTATATAACAATTAATATCCTTAAATCCCAATGTTCGTATAATTCTAGCGGCCTCTTTCGTTCATCCAACCTGGACTGTGATAACAACAGATGCAAGTCTTTCAGGTTGGGGATCTCTGACAGCACAAGGGGTTTGGAAATCTAAAGAGGCGAGATTACCAATCAATAATTTGGAACTCTGTGCAATTCTCAGGGCTCTTCAGCTTTGGCCTCTGTTGAAGAGAGAATAGTTCATTTGTTTTCAGACTGACAATATCACAACTGTGGCATGTCAATCATCAGGGTGGGACTCACAGTCCTCAAGCTATGAAAGAAGTATCTTGGATACTTGTTTGGTCAGAATCCAGCTCCTGTCTAATTTCTGCTATTCATATCCCAGGTATAGACAATTGGGAAGTGGATTATCTCAGTCGTCAGACTTTACATCAGGGAGAGTGGTCTTTTCACGCAGATGTGTTTTATCAAGTTGTTCAGATATGGGGGCTTCCAGAAATAGATCTGATGGCATCTCATCTAAACAAAAAACTTCCCAGGTACCTGTCCAGGTCTAGGGATCCTCAGGCGGAAGCAGTGGATGCATTGACACTTCCGTGGTGTTATCAACCTGCTTATATTTTCCCGCCTCTAGTTCTTCTTCCAAAAGTGATCTCCAAGATAATCATGGAGCAATCATTTGTGCTGCTGGTGGCTCCAGCATGGTCTCACAGGTTTTGGTATGCGGATCTTGTTCGGATGTCCAATTGCCAACCTTGGCCACTTCCATTAAGGCCAGATCTTCTAATTCAAGGTCCATTTTCCATCAGGATCTCAAATCATTAAATTTGAAGATATGGAAATTGAGCGCTTAGTCATAGAGGTTTCTCTGACTCGGTGATTAATACTATGTTGCAGACTCTTAAATCTGTTTCTAGAAAGATTTATTATCGAGTTTGGAAGACTTACATTTCATGGTGTTCTTCTCATAAATTCTCTTGGCATTCTTTTAGATTTCCTAGAATTTTACAGTTTCTTCAGGATCGTTTGGATAAAGGTTTGTCTGCAAGTTCCTTGAAAGGACAAATATCTGCTCTTTCTGTTTTATTCCACAGGAAAATTGCTAAACTTCCTGATATTCATTGTTTTGTACAGGCTTTGGTTCGTATCAAGCCTGTCATTAAATTAATCTCTCCTCCTTGGAGTCTTAATTTGGTTTTGAAGGCTTTACAGGCTCCTCCATTTGAGCCTATGCATTCTTTGGACATTAAACTACTTTCTTGGAAAGTGTTGTTCCTTTTGGCCATCTCTTCTGCTAGAAGAGTTTCTGAATTATCTGCTCTTTGTGATTCTCCTTTCTTTCATGTAATTAGCAAGAGTCCATGAGCTAGTGACGTATGGGATATACATTCCTACCAGGAGGGGCAAAGTTTCCCAAACCTCAAAATGCCTATAAATACACCCCTCACCACACCCACAATTCAGTTTTACAAACTTTGCCTCCCATGCATATAAATGCATATAAATTTCTTTTTTCTTACCTTAAATTTTCAATTAATTGCGGGCTCGCGGGTGCAGAAAATGCTTCTATTAATTGCGTCATTTTTGACGTATGTGTATTGCGGACGTTTTTTTGGCGCAAAAAAATATGGGCGTCATTCTTGGCGCCAAAATGTGTGGGCGTTATCTTGGCGCCAAAAATATGGGCGTCATTCCTGGCGCCAGTTTTTTTCACACTATTTCAGTCTCACTATTCAGTTGCTTATGGTTTTCTAGAAGCTTGTTTCATTTTGCATTTTTTCCCATTCCTGAAACTGCCATTTAAGGAATTTGATCATTTTGCTTTATATGTTGTTTTTTCTTTTACATATTGCAAGATGTCATTACCTGACCCTGGATCAGAATCTACTTCTGGAAAGACGCTGCCTGATGTCGGTTCTACCAAAGCTAAGTGCATTTGTTGTAAACTTTTGGTAACTGTTCCTCCGGCTGTTTGTGATTCTTGTCATGATAAGCTTTCAAACTCAGATAGTATTTCCATTAGTAATAATCCATTACCTGTTGTTGTTCCTTCAACATCTAATGTTCAGGATGTTCCTGTTAATGTTAAAGAATTTGTTTCTAAATCTATTCGGAATGCTCTGTCTGTTAGTCCTCCTTCTGCTAAACGTAAGAGGTCTTTTAAAACTTCACATATTTCAGATGAATTTTTAGATGACCGCCATCATTCTGACTTATGTATTTCTGATATGGATCTATCTGATTCAGAAGATTCTACCTCAGATATTGACACTGATAAATCTTCATATTTACTTAAGATGGAGTTTATTCGTTCTTTACTTAAGGAAGTGTTGATTGCTTTAGATATGGAGGAGTCTAGTCCTCTTGATATTAAAACTACTAAGCGTTTAAATGCAGTTTTTAAACCTCCTGTGGTTATTCCAGAAGTTTTTCCAGTTCCTGATGCTATTTCAGAAGTAATTTCTAGGGAATGGAATAGTCTGGGTACTTCATTTACTCCTCCAAGGTTTAAGAAATTGTACCCTTTGCCATCTGACAGATTAGAGTTTTGGGATAAAATTCCCAAAGTTGATGGGGCTATTTCTACTCTTGCTAAACGTACTACTATTCCTACGGCAGATAGTACTTCATTTAAAGATCCTTTAGATAGAAAGCTTGAATCCTTTCTAAGGAAGGCTTATTTATGTTCAGGTAATCTTCTTAGACCTGCTATTTCTTTGGCTGATGTTGCTGCAGCTTCAACTTTCTGGTTGGAGGCTTTAGCGCAACAAGTGTCAGACCATAATGTTTATAGCATTATTAAACTCCTTCAACATGCTAATAACTTTGTGTGATGCCATTTTCGATATCATTAGAATTGATGTCAGGTATATGTCTTTAGCTATTTTAGCTAGAAGAGCTTTATGGCTTAAGTCTTGGAATGCAGATATGACTTCTAAGTCAACATTGCTTTCTCTTTCTTTCCAAGGTAATAAATTGTTTGGTTCTCAGTTAGACTCAATAATTTCAACTGTTACTGGGGGGAAGGGAGCCTTTTTACGTCAGCATAAAAAAAAAATCTAAAGGTAAATATAGGGCTGCTAATAGTTTTCGTTCCTTTCGTCAGAATAAGGAACAAAAGCCTGACCCTTCCTCTAAAGGAACAGTTTCCGTTTGGAAACCTTCTCCAGTCTGGAATAAATCCAAGCCTTTTGGAAAGTCAAAACCAGCTCACAAATCCGCATGAAGGTGCGGCCCTCATTCCAGCTCAGCTGGTAGGGGGCAGGTTACGATTTTTCAAAGATGTTTGGATCAATTCGATTCAAAGTCTTTGGATTCAGAACATTGTTTTACAAGGGTACAGAATAGGTTTCAAGGTAAGACCGCCTGTGAGAAGATTTTTTCTTTCACGCATTCCAGTAAACCCAGTGAAGGCTCAAGCGTTTCTGAAATATGTTTCAGATCTGGAGTCAGCTGGGGTAATTATGCCAGTTCCAGTTCTGGAACGGGGCCTGGGGTTTTATTCAAATCTGTTCATTGTTCCAAAGAGAATTCTTTCAGACCAGTTCTAGATCTAAAAATATTGAATCATTATGTAAGGATACCAACATTCAAGATGGTGACTATAAGGACTATTCTGCCTTTTGTTCAGCAAGGGCATTATATGTCCACAATAGACTTACAGGATGCATATCTTCATATTCCAATTCATCCGGATCACTATCAGTTCCTGAGATTCTCTTTTCTAGACAAGCATTACCAGTTTGTTGCTCTTCCTTTTGGTCTAGCTACAGCCCCAAGGATCTTTTTGAAGGTTCTCTGTGCCCTTCTCTCTGTAATCAGGGAGCAGGGTATTGCGGTATTTCCTTATTTGGACGATATCTTGGTACTTGCTCAGTCTTTACATTCTGCAGAATCTCACACGAATCAACTTGTTTGTTTCTTCAAAGACATGGTTGGAGGATCAATTTACCAAAGAGTTCCTTGATTCCTCAGACAAGGGTAACCTTTTTAGGTTTCCAAATAGATTCAGTGTCCATGACTTTGACTCTTACAGAAAAGAGACGTCTGAAATTGGTTTCAGCTTGTCGAAACCTTCAGTCTCAATCTTTCCCTTCGGTAGCTTTATGCATGGAAATTTTAGGTCTCATGACTGCTGCATCGGACGCAATCCCTTTTGCTCGTTTTCACATGAGACCTCTCCAGCTTTGTATGCTGAATCAATGGTGCAGGGATTATACAAAGATATCACAATTAATATCCTTAAATCCCAATGTTCGTTCTTCTCTGACTTGGTGGTTGGATCACCATCGTTTAGTTCAAGGGGCCTCTTTTGTTCGTCCAACCTGGACTGTGATCTCAACAGATGCGAGTCTTTTAGGTTGGAGAGCTGTATGGGGATCTCTGACAGAGCAAGGGGTTTGGGAATCTCAGGAGGCGAGATTACCAATCAATATTTTGGAACTCCATGCGATTTTCAGAGCTCTTCAGTTCTAGCCTCTTCTGAAGAGAGAATCGTTTATTTGTTTTCAGACAGACAATGTCACAACTGTGGCATATGTCAATCATCAAGGGGGGACTCACAGTCCTCAGGCTATGAAAGAAGTATCTCAGATACTTGTAAGGGGCGGAATCCAGCTCTTGTCTAATTTCTGCGGTTCACATCCCAGGTATAGACAATTGGGAAGCGGATTATCTCAGTCGCCAGACGTTACATCCGGGCAAATGGTCTCTTCACCCAGAGGTATTTCTTCAGATTGTACAAATCTGGGGGCTTCCAGAAATAGATCTGATGGCCTCTCATCTAAACAAGAAACTTCCCAGGTATCTGTCCAGATCCAGGGATCCTCAGGCGGAAGCGGTGGACGCGTTGTCACTTCCTTGGAATTATCAACCTGCTTATATCTTTCCGCCTCTAGTTCTTCCAAGAGTGATTTTCAAAATCCTAATGGAGCGTTCGTTTGTACTGCTGGTGGCTCCAGCATGGCCGCACAGGTTTTGGTATGCGGATCTCGTTCGGATGGCAAGTTGCCAACCTTGGACACTTCCGTTAAGGCCAGACCTTCTATCTCAAGGCCCAACCTTCTATCTCAAGGCCCATTTTTCCATCAGGATCTCAAATCATTAAATTTGAAGGTATGGAGATTGAACGCTTAATACTTAGTCATAGAGGCTTCTCTGATTCAGTGATTAATACTATGTTACAGGCTCGTAAATCTGTGTCTAGGAAGATCTATTACCGAGTCTGGAAGACTTATATTTCTTGGTGTTCTTCACATAAATTCTCTTGGCATTCTTTTAGAATTTTACAATTTCTTCAAGATGGTTTGGATAAAGGTTTGTCTGCAAGTTTCTTGAAAGGACAAATCTCTGCTCTTTCGGTTCTTTTTCACAGAAAGATTGCTAATCATCCTGATATTCATTGTTTTGTACAGGCTTTGGTTCGAATCAAACCTGTCATTAAGTCAATTTCTCCTCCTTGGAGTCTCAATTTGGTTCTGAGGGCTTTACAGGCTCCTCCGTTTGAACCTATGTATTCTCTGGAAATTAAATTACTTTCCTGGAAAGTTTTGTTCCTTTTGGCCATCTCTTCTGCTAGAAGAGTTTCTGAATTATCTGCTCTTTCTTGTGAATCTCCTTTTCTGATTTTTCATCAGGATAAGGCGGTGTTGCAGACTTCATTTAAATTTTTACCTAAAGTTGTGAATTCTAACAACATTAGTAGAGAAATTGTTGTCCCTTCATTGTGTCCTAATCCTGAGAATTCTCTGGAGAAATCTTTACATTCTTTGGATGTAGTTAGAGCTTTGAAATATTATGTTGAAGCAACTAAAGATTTCAGGAAGACTTCTAGTCTATTTGTTATATTTTCTGGTTCTAGGAAAGGTCAGAAGGCTTCTGCCATTTCTTTGGCGTCTTGGTTAAAGTCTTTGATTCATCATGCTTATGTGGAGTCGGGTAAATCCCCGCCTCAAAGGATTACGGCTCATTCTACTAGGTCAGTTTCTACTTCCTGGGCTTTTAGGAATGAAGCTTCTGTTGATCAGATTTTCAAAGCAGCAACTTGGTCTTCTTTGCATACTTTTACTAAATTCTACCATTTTGATGTTTTCTCTTCTTCTGAAGCAGTTTTTGGTAGAAAAGTACTTCAGGCAGCCGTTTCAGTTTGATTCTTCTGCTTATAATTTCAGTTTTTTTCATTATAAGATTAAAACTTTTTGATTTGGGTTGTGGATTATCTTTTCAGCGGATTTGGCTGTCTTTATTTTATCCCTCCCTCTCTAGTGACTCTTGCGTGGAAGTTCCACATCTTGGGTATCTGCTATCCCATACGTCACCAGCTCATGGACTCTTGCTAATTACATGAAAGAAAACATAATTTATGTAAGAACTTACCTGATAAATTCATTTCTTTCATATTAGCAAGAGTCCATGAGGCCCACCCTTTGTGGTGGTTATGATTTTTTTGTATAAAGCACAATTATTCCAATTCCTTATTTTTTTTATTCTTTCGCTCCTTTTTTATCACCCCACTTCTTGGCTATTCGTTAAACTGAATTGTGGGTGTGGTGAGGGGTGTATTTATAGGCATTTTGAGGTTTGGGAAACTTTGCCCCTCCTGGTAGGAATGTATATCCCATACGTCACTAGCTCATGGACTCTTGCTAATATGAAAGAAATGAATTTATCAGGTAAGTTCTTACATAAATTATCGTTTTCTGATTTTTTTATCAGGATAAGGCAGTTTTGTGGACTTCATTTAAATTCTTACTTAAGGTTGTGAATTCTAACAACATTAATAGAGAAATTGTTGTCCCTTCTTTGTGTCCTAATCCTAAGAATTCTTTGGAGAGATCTTTACATTCTTTGGATGTGGTGAGAGCTCTGAAATATTATGTTGAAGCCACTAAAGATTTCAGGAAGACTTCTAGTTTATCTTTTCTGGCTCCAGGAAAGGTCAGAAGGCTTCTGCCGTTTCTTTGGCATCGTGGTTAAAGCTTTTGATTCTTCAAGCTTATTTGGAGTCGGGTCAAGCCCCACCTCAGAGAATTACAGCTCATTATACAAGATCAGTTTCCTCTTCTCTGGCTTTTAAGAATGAAGCTTCAGTTGATCAGATTTGCAAAGCAGCAACTTAGTCTTCTTTACATACATTGACTAAATTCTACCATTTTAATGTATTTGCTTCTTCGGAAGCAGTTTTTGGTAGGAAAGTTCTTCAGGTAGCTGTTTCAGTTTGATTCTTCTGCTTATGATTTAAGTTTTTCTTTTTTGAGAATAAACTTATATTTGGGTTGTGGATTCATTTTTTTTTCATCGAAATGGCTGTTTTTATTTTGTCCCTCTCTAGTGACTAGTGGATTTCCACATCTTGGGTATTGCTATTCCATATGTCACTAGCTCATGGACTCTTGCCAATTACATGAAAGAAAACATAATTTATGTAAGAACTTGCATTTATCAGGTAAGTTCTTACATAAATTATGTTTTCTTTCATGTAATTGGCAAGAGTCCATGAGCTAGTGATGTATGGAATAGCAATACCCAAGATGTGGAAATCCACTAGTCACTAGAGAGGGACAAAATAAAAACAGCCATTTCGATGAAAAAAAATGAATCCACAACCCAAATATAAGTTTATTCTCAAAAAAGAAAAACTTAAATCATAAGCAGAAGAATCAAACTGAAACAGCTACCTGAAGAAGTTCTTACATAAATTATGTTTTTCATGTAATTGGCAAGAGTCCATGAGCTAGTGACGTATGGGATATACATTCCTACCTGGAAGGGCAAAGTATCCCAAACCTCAAAATGTCTATAAATACACCCCCCACCACACACACAATTCAGTTTTACAAACTTTGCCTCCTATGGAGGTGGTGAAGTAAGTTTGTGCTAGATTTGTACGTTGATATGCGCTTCTCAGCATGCTGAAGCCCGGTTCCTCTCAGTGTGCAGTGAATGACAGAGGGATGTGAAGGGAGTATTACCTATTGAATGCAATGGTCATCCTAACGGGGATCTATTTAATAGGTTCTGTTATCGGTCGTAGAGATTCATCTCCTACCTCCCTTTTCAGATCGACGATATACTCTTATATACCATTACCTCTACTGATTCTCGTTTCAGTACTGGTTTGGCTATCTACTTTATGTAGATGAGTGTCTTTTGGTAAGTATGTTTCCTTTTATTTGACACTCTCAGCTATGGTTTGGCACTTTATATGTAAAGTTCTAAATATAAGTTTTATACTTATATTTGCCATGATTCAGGTTAATCAGTATATTTCCTTCTTACAGACTGTCAGTTTCATTTTTGGGAAATGCATATGAAAGATTATTTCTTACCTGAAAATTTTTCAAATTGACTTTCTTTCTAAATTGCGGGCTGCTAGGCTTGCGGGAGCGTAAAATGCTATAATTTATTGCGTCATTTTTGGCGTGAGACTTTTGTGGCGCGAGAATTACGTTTGTTGACGTTATGACGTCATTTCCGGCGTCTTAGTTGGCGCCGAGAGTTTTCACGTAGTTGCGTCATCTGACACTCGTGTTTGTTGCAGACGTTTTTGGTGGCAAAAAATATTTGTCAGTTTGGGCGTCATACTTGGCGCCAGATTTTTTGACATTATTTAAGTCATTATTTCTTTTTGCTTCTGGTTTCCAGAGGCTTATTCTGTTTGCATTTTTTCCCATTCCTGAAACTGTCATATAAGGAAATTGATAATTTTGCTTTATATGTTGTTTTTTCTATTACATATTGCAAGATGTCTCAAGCTGACCCCGTTTCAGAATCTACTACTGTGATCCTGCTGCCTGATGTCTGTTCTACCAAAACTAAGTGCATTTGTTGTAAACTTGTGGTAACTGTTCCTCCGACTGTAGTTTGTGTTAGTTGTCATGATAAACTTTCAAAAGCAGACAATATTTCCATTAGTAGTAATCCATTACCTGTTGTTGTTCCTTCAACATCTAATGTTCAGGATATTCCTGTTAATGTTAGAGAATTTGTTTCTAATTCTATTCAGAAGGCCCTGTATGTTATACTACCTTCTAATAAACGTAAAAGGTCTTTTAAAACTTCTTATAAATTCGATGAATTTTTAAATGACCGACAGCATTCTGATTTATCTATCTCTGATGAGGATCTATCTGGTTCAGAAGATTCTGCCTCAGATATTGACACTGACAAAACTTCATATTTATTTAAAATGGAGTATATTCGTTCTTTATTAAAAGAGGTGTTGATTACATTAGATATGGAGGAGACTAGTCCTCTTGATATTAAAACCAGTAAAAGTTTAAATTCGGTTTTTAAACCTCATGTAGTTATTCCAGAGGTTTTTCCAGTTCCTGATGCTATTTCAGATGTAATTTCTAGGGAATGGAATAGTCTGGGTACTTCATTTAATCCTTCTTCAAGGTTTAAGAAACTGTACCCTTTGCCGACTGATAGAATGCAGTTTTGGGAAAAGATCCCCAAAGTTGATGGGGCTATCTCTACTCTTGTAAAGCGTACTACTATTCCTACGGCAGATAGTACTTCTTTTAAAGATCCTTTAGATAGGAAGCTTGAATCTTATCTAAGGAAGGCTTATTTATGTTCAGGTCATCTTCTTAGGCCTGCTATTTCTTTGGCTGATGTTGCTGCGGCTTCAACTTTTTGGTTGGAAACTTTAGCGCAACAAGTACCAGATCCTAATGTGTATAGCATTGTTAAACTAATTCAACATGCTAATAATTTTATTTGTGATGCCATTTTTTGATATCATTAGAATTTATGTCAGGTATATGTCTTTAGCTATTTTAGCTAGAAGAGCTTTATGGCTTAAAACTTGGAATGCAGATATGACTTCTAAGTCAACGTTATCTCTTTCCAAGGTAATAAATTATTTGGTTCTCAGTTGGATTCTATTATTTCAACTGTTACTGGGGGGAAGGGAGCCTTTTTGCCTCAGGATAAAAAATCTAAGGGTAGATTTAGGGCTGCTAACCGTTTTCGTTCCTTTCGCAAGAATAAGGAACAGAAACCTGACCCTTCCCCTAAAGGAACGGTTTCCAATTGGAAGCCTTCTCCAGTCTGGAATAAATCCAAGCCTTTTAGAAAATCAAAATCAGCCCCAAGTCCGCATGAAGGTGCGGCCCTCATTCCAGCGCAGCTGGTAGGGGGCAGACTAAGATTTTTCAAAGATGTTTGGATCAATTCAATCCAAAATCATTGGATCCAGAACATTGCTTCCCAAGGGTACAGAATAGGTTTCAAGGTAAGACCACCTGTGAGAAGTTTCTTTTCTCTCACGCATTCCAGTAAACCCAGTAAAGGCTCAGGCTTTCCTGAAATGTGTTTCAGACCTGAAGTTATCCGGGGTAATTGTGCCAGTTCCCTTTCCAGAACGGGGTCTGGGGTTTTATTCAAATCTGTTCATTGTTCCAAAGAAAAAGAATTCTTTCAGACCAGTTCTGGATCTAAAAATTTTGAATCGTTATATAAGAATACCAACATTCAAAATGGTGACTATAAGGACTATTCTGCCTTTCTCTTGTAAGGTGTATCCAGTCCACGGGTTCATCCATTACTTGTGGGATATTCTCCTTCCCAACAGGAAGTTGCAAGAGGACACCCACAGCAGAGCTGTCTATATACCTCCTCCCCTAACTGCCACCCCCAGTCATTCTCTTGCAACTCTCGACAAGATAGGAAGTATAAGAGATATGTGGTGAGTTTTTACCTTCATTTAAGAGTTTGTTATTTTTAAACGGTACCGGCGTCGTACTGTTTTACTCCCAGGCAGAAATTAGAAGAAGAATCTGCCTGGAGGTTGATGATCTTAGCGGTTTGTAACTAAGGTCCATTACTGTTCTCACGCATAACTGAAGAGTATGGGAAAGACTTCAGTTGGGGGAAAGGTTTGCAGATTACCTGCTTTGAGGTATTTTCAGTATATTTATTTCTAGAGAGATGATAAGATCTAGAAAATGCTGAGAGAGCCTTGTTTAATTGAGGTAAGCCTGATGCAGTGATTTAACAACGACTTGGATCATGCTTACAAAAAAGGGTAATATTCATGTTAATACTCATATTTCTTAGTGACAAAACGTTTGCATGTTATATAGAAAGAACTTTTTTCTCTGAGGGTGATAAATCGTTTTTTGGGGCCTAGTTTCCACATGGCTAGTCAAATACTCCTAGGAGTATTTTCTTAAGGCCCTCTGACATCAAGTGCATGGTGGGAGTGGCCTATTTTCACGCTCTAAATGCACAGTTCTTATTCAGACTGAGACATCCAGCTTCCCTAAAGGAGTCCTCTGGCATCTGAGGACAACTATAGAGGGCTTATTTCTTCCCTAAATTGTATTTGAGGGCAGGTAAGAGCCACAGCAGAGCTGTGGCAAGGTGTTTAACTGTTTATTAACGTTTTTTAACGTTTTCAAATCCGGTTTGGGGCCTAAAGGGTTAATCATCCATTTGCAAGTGTGTGCAATGCTGCTTTAGTCCCTTATACACACTGTAAAAATTTTGAAGAGTTTACTACTTTTTAACACTGTTTTGCAGTTTATGTGATAGTTTTTTTCTCTTAAAGGCACAGTACCGTTTTTGTTTATTAAAGTGTTTTCCAAGCTTGCTGTTCTCATTACTAGTCTGTTAAACATGTCTGACATAGAGGAAACTCCTTGTTCAATATGTTTAGAAGCCATTGTGGAACCCCCTCTTAGAATGTGTACCAAATGTACTGAAATTTCTATAAATTATAAAGACCATATTATGGCATTTAAAGATCTATCACCAGAGGTTTCTCAGACTGACAAAAGGGAGGTTATGCCATCTAGCTCTCCCCACGTGTCAGAACCTATAACTCCCGCTCAAGTGACGCCAAGTACATCTAGCGCGTCCAATGTGTTTACCTTACAAGACATGGCGGCAGTTATGACTAATACCCTCACAGAGGTATTGTCCAAACTGCCAGGGTTACAAGGAAAGCGAGACAGCTCTGGGGCTAGAACAAATACAGAGCTTTCTGATGCTTTAGTAGCTATGTCCGATATACCCTCTCAATGCTCCGAAGCCGCGGCAAGGGAGTTGCTATCTGAGGGTGAGATTTCAGATTCAGGGAAGATGTTACTTCAGTCCGATTCTGAAATGACAGCCTTTAAATTTAAGATTGAACACCTCCGCTTATTGCTCAGGGAGGTTTTAGCGACTCTGGATGACTGTGACCCCATTGTAGTTCCAGAGAGATTGTGTAAAATGGACAAATACTTTGCAGTGCCTGTTTACACTGATGTCTTTCCAGTCCCTAAGAGGTTCTCAGAAATTATTACTAAGGAATGGGATAGACCAGGTGTTCCGTTCTCTCCCCCTCCTGCTTTTAAAAAAGATGTTTCCCATAGATATTGTTAAACGGGACTCGTGGCAGACAGTCCCTAAGGTGGAGGGTGCTGTTTCTACCCTAGCTAAGCGTACAACTATCCCCGTCGAGGACAGTTGTGCTTTCTTAGATCCTATGGATAAAAAAATTGGAGGGTCTCCTTAAGAAAATTTTTATCCATCAAGGTTTTATTCTTCAGCCTCTCGCATGTATTGCCCCAGTTACTGCTGCAGCAGCTTTTTGGTTCGAGTCTCTTGAGGAGGCTCTACAGGTGGAGACCCTGTCAGATGATATTTTAGACAGGATTAAAGCTCTCAAGTTAGCCAATTCCTTTATTTCTGACGCCGTTTTTCATCTAACCAAACTAACGGCTAAGAATTCAGGTTTTGCCATTCTGGCGCGCAGGGCGCTATGGCTTAAGTCCTGGTCAGCAGACGTTACTTCAAAGTCTAAGCTTCTTAACATCCCCTTCAAAGGACAGACCCTATTCGGGCCGGGCCTGAAGGAGATCATTTCTGATATTACTGGAGGAAAAGGTCACGCCTTTCTTCAGGATAGGTCCAATAAATTAAGGACCAAACAGAATAATTTTCGTTCATTTAGAAACTTCAAGAGTGGCGCAGCTTCAGCTTCCTCTAATTCAAAACAAGAGGGAAATTTCGCCCAGTCCAAACCAGTCTGGAGACCGAACCAGGCTTGGAACAAGGGGAAGCAGGCCAAAAAACCTGCTGCCGCCTCTAAGACAGCATGAAGGAGTAGCCCCCGATCCGGGACCGGATCTAGTAGGGGGCAGACTTTCTCTCTTCGCCCAGGCTTGGGCAAGAGACGTCCAGGATCCCTGGGCATTAGAGATTGTTTCCTAGTCTTCTGGACTTCAAAGCTTCATCTCCAAAGGGGAGATTTCATCTCTCACAATTATCTGTAAACCAGATAGAGAGAGGCATTCTTACATTGTGTTCAAGACCTACTGGTTATGGAAGTGATCCACCTAGTTCCAAGGGAGGAACAGGGGCAGGGCTTCTATTCAAATCTGTTTACAGGGAGTGCAGAATTATTAGGCAAATGAGTATTTTGACCACATCATCCTCTTTATGCATGTTGTCTTACTCCAAGCTGTATAGGCTCGAAAGCCTACTACCAATTAAGCATATTAGGTGATGTGCATCTCTGTAATGAGAAGGGGTGTGGTCTAATGACATCAACACCCTATATCAGGTGTGCATAATTATTAGGCAACTTCCTTTCCTTTGGCAAAATGGGTCAAAAGAAGGACTTGACAGGCTCAGAAAAGTCAAAAAGAGTGAGATATCTTGCAGAGGGATGCAGCACTCTTAAAATTGCAAAGCTTCTGAAGCGTGATCATCGAACAATCAAGCGTTTCATTCAAAATAGTCAACAGGGTCGCAAGAAGCGTGTGGAAAAACCAAGGCGCAAAATAACTGCCCATGAACTGAGAAAAGTCAAGCGTGCAGCTGCCAAGATGCCACTTGCCACCAGTTTGGCCATATTTCAGAGCTGCAACATCACTGGAGTGCCCAAAAGCACTAGGTGTGCAATACTCAGAGACATGGCCAAGGTAAGAAAGGCTGAAAGACGACCACCACTGAACAAGACACACAAGCTGAAACGTCAAGACTGGGCCAAGAAATATCTCAAGACTGATTTTTCTAAGGTTTTATGGACTGATGAAATGAGAGTGAGTCTTGATGGGCCAGATGGATGGGCCCGTGGCTGGATTGGTAAAGGGCAGAGAGCTCCAGTCCGACTCAGACGCCAGCAAGGTGGAGGTGGAGTACTGGTTTGGGCTGGTATCATCAAAGATGAGATTGTGGGGCCTTTTCGGGTTGAGGATGGAGTCAAGCTCAACTCCCAGTCCTACTGCCAGTTTCTGGAAGACACCTTCTTCAAGCAGTGGTACAGGAAGAAGTCTGCATCCTTCAAGAAAAACATGATTTTCATGCAGGACAATGCTCCATCACACGCGTCCAAGTACTCCACAGCGTGGCTGGCAAGAAAGGGTATAAAAGAAGAAAATCTAATGACATGGCCTCCTTGTTCACCTGATCTGAACCCCATTGAGAACCTGTGGTCCATCATCAAATGTGAGATTTACAAGGAGAGAAAACCGTACACCTCTCTGAACAGTGTCTGGGAGGCTGTGGTTGCTGCTGCACGCAATGTTGATGGTGAACAGATCAAAACACTGACAGAATCCATGGATGGCAGGCTTTTGAGTGTCCTTGCAAAGAAAGGTGGCTATATTGGTCACTGATTTGTTTTTGTTTTGTTTTTGAATGTCAGAAATGTATATTTGTGAATGTTGAGATGTTATATTGGTTTCACTGGTAAAAATAAATAATTGAAATGGGTATATATTTGTTTTTTGTTAAGTTGCCTAATAATTATACACAGTAATAGTCACCTGCACACACAGATATCCCCCTAAAATAGCTATAACTAAAAACAAACTAAAAACTACTTCCAAAACTATTCAGCTTTGATATTAATGAGTTTTTTGGGTTCATTGAGAACATGGTTGTTGTTCAATAATAAAATTAATCCTCAAAAATACAACTTGCCTAATAATTCTGCACTCCCTGTATAGTTCCCAAAAAAGAGGGAACTTTCAGACCAATCTTGGATCTCAAGATCCTAAACAAATTTCTCAGGGTCCCATACTTCAAGATGGAGACTATCCGAACCATCCTCCCTATGATCCAGGAGGGTCAATATATGACTACCGTGGACTTAAAGGATGCTTATCTCCACATTCCGATTCACAGAGATCATCATCAGTTCCTCAGGTTCGCCTTCTTAGACAGGCATTACCAGTTTGTGGCTCTTCCCTTCAGGTTAGCCACGGCACCAAGATTCTTTATGAAGGTTCTAGGGTCCCTACTGGCGGTTCTAAGGCCACGGGGCATAGCGGTGGCTCCTTACCTAGACGACATTCTGAAACAGGCGTCGACTTTTCAAATCTCCAAGTCCCATACGGACATTGTTCTGGCCTTTTCTGAGGTCTCACGGGTGGAAGGTGAACGAAGAAAAGAGTTCTCTCTCCCCTCTCACAAGAGTTTCCTTCCTAGGAACACTGATAGATTCAGTAGAAATGAAAAATTTTCTGACAGAAGCTTTGATAACCTGACCTCTATCTTCCTGCCGTGCTCTTCATTCCACTTCTCGGCCGTCAGTGTATGGAAGTAATCGGCCTAATGGTAGCGGCAATGGACATAGTTCCGTTTGCCCGCCTACATCTCAGACCACTGCAACTTTGCATGCTCAATCAGTGGAATGGGGACTACACAGATTTGTCCCCTCTGCTAAATCTGGATCAAGAGACCAGGGATTCTCTTCTCTGGTGGTTATCTCGGGTCCATCTGTCCAGGGGAATGAGTTTCTGCAGGCCAGAGTGGATTATAGTGACGACAGATGCCAGCCTTCTGGGCTGGGGCGCAGTCTGGAACTCCCTGAAGGCTCAGGGTTTGTGGACTCAGGAGGAAGCCCTCCTTCCGATAAACATTCTGCAACTGAGAGTGATATTCAATGCTCTTCAGGCTTGGCCTCAACTAGCTGGGGTCAGGTTCATCAGATTTCAGTCGGACAATATCACGACTGTAGCCTATATCAACCATCAGGGGGGAACAAGAAGTCCCCTGGCAATGTTGGAGGTTTCAAAGATAATTCTATGGGCAGAGGTTCACTCTTGCCATCTCTCAGCTATCCATATCCCAGGAGTAGAGAACTGGGAGGCGGATTTTCTAAGTCGGCAGACTTATCATCCGAGGGAGTGGGAGCTCCATCCGGAGGTATTTGCCCAGCTGATTCAACTATGGGGCAAACCAGAACTGGATCTGTTGGCGTCTCGTCAGAACGCCAAGCTTCCTTGTTATGGGTCCAGGTCAAGGGATCCCCAGGCAGCGCTGATAGATGCTCTAGCAGTGCCCTGGTCCTTCAGCCTGGCTTATGTGTTCCCACCATTTCCTCTCCTCCCTCGTATGATTGCCAAGATCAGCCTGGAGAGAGCTTTGGTGATTTTGATAGCACCTGCGTGGCCACGCAGGACTTGGTATGCAGATCTGGTGGACATGTCATCCTTTCCATCATGGACTCTGCCGCTGAGGCAGGACCTTCTACTCCAAGGTCCATTCAAACATCCAAATCTAATTTCTCTGCGGCTGACTGCTTGGAGATTGAACGCTTGATTATATCAAAACGTGGTTTCTCCGAGTCGGTCATTGATACCTTAATTCAGGCTCGAAAGCTTGTCACCAGGAAAATCTATCATAAGATATGGTGTAAATATCTTCATTGGTGTGAATCCAAGGGTTACTCATGGAGTAAAGTCAGGATTCCTAGGATATTATCCTTTCTCCAAGAAGGATTGGAGAAGGGATTGTCAGCTAGTTCCTTAAAGGGACAGATTTCTGCTCTGTCTATTCTTCTGCACAAGCGTCTGGCAGATGTTCCAGACGTTCAGGCGTTTTGTCAGGCTTTAGTTAGAATCAAGCCTGTGTTTAAACCTGTTGCTCCACCATGGAGTTTAAATTTAGTTCTTAAAGTTCTTCAAGGGGTTCTGTTTGAACCTCTGCATTCCATAGATATAGAAGTATTTTCTATAAGAAAAAACTAAGGGGACGCGCTGTAGTGTTGATAGAAATTGTGTTGATGTGAATGAAATTCCTCTGGTATCGTGTGAGTTGAACCGTGACAGATAAGTATGTGAGAGTAGAGGTGTATATGTGTATATTCCATAGATATCAAGCTTTTAACTTGGAAAGTTCTGTTTTTGGTAGCTATCTCTTCGGCTGGAAGAGTTTCAGAATTATCTGCCTTACAGTGTGATTCCCCTTATCTGATCTTCCATGCAGATAAGGTAGTTTTGCGTACCAAACCTGGGTTTCTTCCTAAGGTGGTATCTAATAAGAATATCAATCAGGAGATTGTTGTTCCGTCACTGTGTTCTAATCCTTCTTCAAAGAAGGAACGTCTATTACATAATCTTGACGTGGTTCGTGCTTTGTAAGGCGGCGACTTGGTCTTCGCTTCATACTATTTCTAAATTCTACAAATTTGATACTTTTGCTTCCTCTGAGGCTATTTTTGGGAGAAAGGTCTTGCAGGCAGTGGTGCATTCCGTTTAAGTTCCTGCCTTGTCCCTCCCTTCATCCGTGTCCTAAAGCTTTGGTATTGGTATCCCACAAGTAATGGATGAGCCCGTGGACTGGATACACCTTACAAGAGAAAACAAAATTTATGCTTACCTGATAAATTTCTTTCTCTTGTGGTGTATCCAGTCCACGGCCCGCCCTGTCACTTTAAGGCAGGTGTTTTTTATTTTAAACTACAGTCACCACTGCACCCTATAGTTTCTCCTTTTTTCTTGCTTGTCTTCGGTCGAATGACTGGGGGTGGCAGTTAGGGGAGGAGCTATATAGACAGCTCTGCTGTGGGTGTCCTCTTGCAACTTCCTGTTGGGAAGGAGAATATCCCACAAGTAATGGATGAACCCATGGACTGGATACACCACAAGAGAGAGAAATTTATCAGGTAAACATAAATTTTGTTTTTGTTCAGCAAGGGCATTATATGTCCACAATAGACTTACAGGATGCATATCTTCATATTCCGATTCATCCAGATCACTATCAGTTCCTGAGATTCTCTTTTCTAGACAAGCATTACCAATTTGTTGCTCTTCCTTTTGGCCTAGCAACAGCTCCAAGGATCTTTTCAAAGGTTTTCGGTGCCCTACTCTCTGTAATCAGAGAGCGGGGTATTGCAGTGTTTCCTTATTTGGACGATATCTCGGTACTTGCTCAATCTTTACATTCTGCAGAATCTCACACAAATCAACCAGTGTTGTTTCTTCAAAGACATGGTTGGAGGATCAATTTACCAAAAAGTTCCTTGATTCCTCAGACAAGGGTAACCTTTTTAGGATTCCAAATAGATTCAGTATCCATGACTTTGTCTCTAACAGACAAAAGACGTCTGAAATTGGTTTCAGCTTGTCGGAACCTTCAGTCTCAGTCATTCCCTTCAGTAGCTATGTGCATGGAGGTTTTAGGTCTCATGACTGCAGCATCGGACGCGATCCCCTTTGCTCGTTTTCATATGAGACCTCTTCAGCTTTGTATGCTGAGCCAATGGTGCAGGGATTATACAAAGATATCACAATTAATATCCTTAAATCCCAATATTCGACTCTCTGACTTGGTTAGATCACCATCGTTTAGTTCAGGGGGCCTCTTTTGTTTGTCCAACCTGGACTGTGATTACAACAAATGCAAGTCTTTCAGGTTGGGGAGCTGTCTGGGGATTTCTGACAGCGCAGGGGGTTTGGAAATCTCAAGAGGCGAGATTACCAATCAATATTTTGGAACTCCATGCAATTCTCAGAACTCTTCAGTTTTGGCCTCTTCTGAAGAGAGAACCGTTTATTTGTTTTCAGACAGACAATGTCACAACCGTGGCGTATGTCAATCATCAAGGTGGGACTCACAGTCCTCAAGCTATGAAAGAAGTATCCCGGATACTTGCATGGGCGGAATCCAGCTCCTGTCTATTCTCTGCGGTCCATATCCCAGGTATAGACAATTGGGAAGCAGAATTATCTCAGTCGCCAGACTTTACATCCGGGAGAATGGTCTCTTCACCCAGATGTGTTTCTTCAGATTGTTCAGATGTGGGGGCTTCCAGAAATAGATCTGATGGCTTCTCATCTAAACAGGAAACTTCCCAGGTATCTGTCCAGGTCCAGGGATCCTCAGGCAGAAGCAGTGGATGCGTTGTCACTTCCTTGGAATTATCAACCTGCTTATGTCTTTCCGCCTCTAGTTCTTCTTCCAGGAGTGATTTCCAAAATCATAATGGAACGTTCATTTGTACTGCTGGTGGCTCCAGCATGGCCACTAAGGTTTTGGTATGCGGATCTTGTTCAGATGTCCAGTTGCCAACCTTGGCCACTTCCGTTAAGGCCAGACCTATCTCAAGGTCCATTTTTCCATCAGGATCTCAAATCATTAAATTTGAAGGTATGGAGATTGAACGCCTAGTGCTTAGTCATAGAGGTTTCTCTGACTCAGTGATTAATACTATGTTGCAGGCTCACAAATCTGTGTCTAGAAAGATTTATTACCAAGTTTGGAAGACTTACATTTCATGGTGTTCTTCTCATAAATTCTCTTGGCATCCTTTTAGAATTCCTAGAATTTTACAGTTTCTTCAGGATGGTTTGGATAAGGGTTTGTCTGCAAGTTCCTTGAAAGGAAAAATCTCTGCTCTTTCTGTTCTGTTTCACAGAAAAATTGCTAATCTTCCTGATATTCATTGTTTCTTTCATGTAATTAGCAAGAGTCCATGAGCTAGTGACGTATGGGATATACATTCCTACCAGGAGGGGCAAAGTTTCCCAAACCTCAAAATGCCTATAAATACACCCCTCACCACACCCACAAATCAGTTTTACAAACTTTGCCTCCTGTGGAGGTGGTGAAGTAAGTTTGTGCTAGATTCTACGTTGATATGCGCTCCGCAGCAGGTTGGAGCCCGGTTTTCCTCTCAGCGTGCAGTGAATGTCAGAGGGATGTGAAAAGAGTATTGCCTATTTGAATTCAATGATCTCCTTCTACGGGGTCTATTTCATAGGTTCTCTGTTATCGGTCGTAGAGATTCATCTCTTACCTCCTTTTTCAGATCGACGATATACTCTTATATATACCATTACCTCTACTGATTCTCGTTTCAGTACTGGTTTGGCTTTCTACTACATGTAGATGAGTGTCCTGGGGTAAGTAAGTCTTATTTTTGTGACACTCTAAGCTATGGTTGGGCACTTTTATATAAAGTTCTAAATATTTGTGTTTAAACATTTATTTGCCTTGATTCAGGATGTTCAATATTCCTTATTTCAGACAGTCAGTTTCATTATTTGGGATAATGCATTTGAATAATCAATTTTTTTCTTACCTTAAAATTTGACTTTTTTACCTGTGGGCTGTTAGGCTCGTGGGGGCTGAAAATGCTTCATTTTATTGCGTCATTCTTGGCGCTGACTTTTTTGGCGCAAAAAATTCTTTATTTCGTTCTTGTCACCGGAAGTTGCGTCATTTTTTTGACGTTTTTTGCGCCAAAAGTGTTGGCGTTACCGGATGTGGCGTCATTTTTGGCGCTAAAAGCATTTAGGCGCCAAATAATGTGGGCGTCTTTTTTGGCGCTAAAAGATATGGGCGTCATTATTGTCTCCACATTATTTAAGTCTCATTGTTTATTTGCTTCTGGTTGCTAGAAGCTTGTTCACTGGCATTTTTTCCCATTCCTGAAACTGTCATTTAAGGAATTTGATCAATTTTGCTTTATATGTTGTTTTTTCTATTACATATTGCAAGATGTCTCAGATTGACCCTGAATCAGAAGATATTTCTGGAAAATCGCTGCCTGATGTTGGAGCTACCAAAGTTAACCCCTTAATGACCACAATGTACCCTGTATGTCACTGGTCGTTAAGGGGTTTTTCAGGACATAATAGCACAAGTCTAGCAAGAATACGCTATTAATGCCTTCCCTCCAGCAGGCTTTGTGGAATAGAGCAGTCTCAATGCTGGTGGAAAGACCGCGCTATAAAACAATCAAGTCCCAAAAAAAGGCCAGCGACATACAGGGTACATCGCTGGTCCTTAAGGGGTTAAGTGTATTTGCTGTAAACTTGTGGTATCTGTTCCTCCAGCTGTTGTTTGTAATGAATGTCATGACAAACTTGTTAATGCAGATAATATTTCCTTTAGTAATGTTACATTACCTGTTGCTGTTCCATCAACATCTAATACTCAGAGTGTTCCTGTTAACATAAGAGATTTTGTTTCTAAATCCATTAAGAAGGCTATGTCTGTTATTCCTCCTTCTAGTAAGCGTAAAAGGTCTTTTAAAACTTCTCATTTTTCAGATGAATTTTTAAATGAACATCATCATTCTGATTCTGATAATGTTTCCTCTGGTTCAGAGGCTTCAGTTTCAGAGGTTGATGCTGATAAATCATCATATTTATTCAAAATGGAATTTATTCGTTCTTTACTTAAAGAAGTCTTAATTGCATTAGAGATAGAGGAATCTGGTCCTCTTGATACTAAATCTAAACGTTTAAATAAGGTTTTTAAATCTCCTGTAGTTATTCCAGAAGTTTTTCCTGTCCCTGATGCTATTTCTGAAGTAATTTCCAGGGAATGGAATAATTTGGGTAATTCATTCACTCCTTCTAAACGTTTTAAGCAATTATATCCTGTGCCATCTGACAGATTAGAGTTTTGGGACAAAATCCCTAAGGTTGACTCTTGCTAAACGTACTACTATTCCTACGGCAGATAGTACTTCCTTTAAGGATCCTTTAGATAGGAAAATTGAATCCTTTCTAAAAAAAGATTACTTATGTTCAGGTAATCTTCTTAGACCTGCTATATCTTTAGTGGATGTTGCTGCAGCTTCAACTTTTTGGTTGGAAGCTTTAGCGCAACAAGTATCAGATCATAATTCTCATAGCATTGTTAATCTTCTTCAACATGCTAATAATTTTATTTGTGATGCCATCTTTGATATCATTAGGGTTGATGTCAGGTATATGTCTCTAGCTATTTTAGCTAGAAGAGCTTTATGGCTTAAAACTTGGAATGCTGATATGTCTTCTAAGTCAACTTTGCTTTCCCTTTCTTTCCAGGGTAATAAATTATTTGGTTCACAGTTGGATTCTATTATTTCAACTGTTACTGGGGGGAAAGGAACTTTTTTACCACAGGATAAAAAATCTAAAGGTAAATTTAGGTCTACTAATCGTTTTTGTTCCTTTCGTCACAATAAGGAACAAAAGCCTGATCTTTCACCTACAGGAGCAGTATCGGTTTGGAAACCATCTCCAGTCTGGAATAAATCCAAGCCTTTTAGAAAGCCAAAGCCAGCTCCCAAGTCAACATGAAGGTGCAGCCCTCATTCCAGCTCAGCTAGTAGGGGGCAGATTACGGTTTTTCAAAGAAATTTGGATCAATTCGATTCACAATCTTTGGATTCAGAACATTGTTTCACAAGGGTACAGAATAGGCTTCAAGATAAGGCCTCCTGCAAGAAGATTTTTTCTTTCCCGTGTCCCAGTAAATCCAGTGAAGGCTCAAGCATTTCTGAAATGTGTTTCAGATCTAGAGTTGGCTGGAGTAATTATGCCAGTTCCAGTTCTGGAACAGGGGCTGGGGTTTTACTCAAATCTTTTCATTGTACCAAAGAAGGAGAATTCCTTCAGACCAGTTCTGGATTTAAAAATATTGAATCATTATGTAAGGATACCAACATTCAAAATGGTAACTATAAGGACTATTCTGCCTTTTGTTCAGCAAGGGCATTATATGTCCACAATAGATTTACAGGATGCATATCTGCATATTCCGATTCATCCAGATCACTATCAGTTTCTGAGATTCTCTTTCCTAGACAAGCATTACCAGTTTGTGGCTCTGCTGTTTGGCCTAGTAACAGCTCCAAGGATTTTTACAAAGGTTCTCGGTGCCCTTCTCTCTGTAATCAGAGAACAGGGTATTGTGGTATTTCCTTATTTGGACGATATCTTGGTACTTGCTCAGTCTTCACATTTAGCAGAACCTCATACGAATCGACTTGTATTGTTTCTTCGAGAACATGGTTGGAGGATCAATTTACCAAAAAGTTCATTGATTCCTCAGACAAGGGTAACCTTTTTAGGTTTCCAGATAGATTCAGTGTCCATGACTCTGTCTCTGACAGCCAAGAGACGTCTAAAATTGGTTTCAGCTTGTCGAAACCTTCAGTCTCAATCATTCCCTTCGGTAGCCTTATGCATGGAAATTCTAGGTCTTATGACTGCTGCATCGGACGCGATCCCCTTTGCTCGTTTTCACATGCGACCTCTTCAGCTCTGTATGCTGAACCAGTGGTGCAGGGATTATACAAAGATATCTCAATTAATATCTTTAAAACCGATTGTACGACACTCTCTGACGTGGTGGACAGACCACCATCGTTTAGTTCAGGGGGCTTCTTTTGTTCTTCCGACCTGGACTGTGATTTCAACAGATGCAAGTCTGACAGGTTGGGGAGCTGTTTGGGGGTCTCTGACAGCACAAGGGGTTTGGGATTCTCAGGAGGTGAGATTACCAATCAACATTTTGGAACTCCGTGCAATTTTCAGAGCTCTTCAGTCATGGCCTCTTCTAAAGAGAGAGTCGTTCATTTGTTTTCAGACGGACAATGTCACAACTGTGGCATATATCAATCATCAAGGAGGGACTCACAGTCCTCTGGCTATGAAAGAAGTATCTTGAATACTGGTATGGGCGGAATCCAGCTCCTGTCTAATTTCTGCGGTTCATATCCCAGGTATAGACAATTGGGAAGCGGATTATCTCAGTCGCCAAACGTTACATCCGGGCGAATGGTCTCTTCATCCAGAGGTATTTCTTCAGATTGTTCAAATGTGGGGACTTCCAGAAATAGATCTGATGGCTTCTCATCTAAACAAGAAGCTTCCCAGGTATCTGTCCAGATCCAGGGATCCTCAAGCGGAGGCAGTGGATGCATTGTCACTTCCTTGGAAGTATCATCCTGCCTATATCTTTCCACCTCTAGTTCTTCTTCCAAGAGTGATTTCCAAGATTCTAAAGGAGTGCTCGTTTGTTCTGCTGGTGGCTCCAGCATGGCCTCACAGGTTTTGGTATGCGGATCTTGTCCGGATGGCCACTTGCCAACCGTGGACTCTTCCGTTAAGACGAGACCTTCTATCGCAAGGTCCTTTTTTCCATCAGGATCTCAAATCCTTAAATTTGAAGGTATGGAGATTGAACGCTTGATTCTCAGTCATAGAGGTTTCTCTGACTCTGTGATTAATACTATGTTACAGGCTCGTAAAACTGTATCTAGGAAGATATATTATCGAGTCTGGAAGATTTACATTTCTTGGTGTTTTTCTCATCATTTTTCTTGGCATTCTTTTAGAATTCCTAGAATTTAACAGTTTCTTCAGGATGGTTTGGATAAAGGTTTGTCTGCAAGTTCCTTGAAAGGACAAATCTCTGCTCTCTCTGTTCTTTTTCACAGAAAGATTGCTAGTCTTCCTGATATTCATTGTTTTGTACAAGCTTTGGTTTGTATAAAACCTGTTAAGTCAATTTCTCCTCCTTGGAGTTTGAATTTGGTTCTGGGGGCTCTTCAAGCTCCTCCGTTTGAACCTATGCATTCGCTGGACATTAAATTACTTTCTTGGAAATTTTTGTTTCTTTTGGCCATCTCTTCTGCTAGAAGAGTTTCTAAATTATCTGCTCTTTCTTGTGAGTCTCCTTTTCTGATTTTTCATCAGGATAAGGCGGTGTTGCGAACTTCTTTTAAATTTTTACCTAAGGTTGTGAATTCTAACAACATTAGTAGAGAAATTGTGGTTCCTTCATTGTGTCCTAATCCTAAGAATTCTAAGGAAAAGTCGTTGCATTCTTTGGATGTAGTTAGAGCTTTGAAATATTATGTTGAAGCTACTAAGGATTTCCGAAAGACTTCTAGTCTATTTGTTATCTTTTCCGGTTCTAGGAAAGGTCAGAAGGCTTCTTCCGTTTCTTTGGCATCTTGGTTAAAATCTTTGATTCATCATGCTTATGTCGAGTCGGGTAAAACTCCGCCTCAAAGGATTACAGCTCATTCTACTAGGTCAGTTTCTACTTCCTGGGCGTTTAGGAATGAAGCTTCGGTTGATCAGATTTGCAAAGCAGCCACTTGGTCTTCTTTGCATACTTTTACTAAATTCTACCATTTTGATGTGTTTTCTTCTTCTGAAGCAGTTTTTGGTAGAAAAGTACTTCAGGCAGCTGTTTCAGTTTGATTCTTCTGCTTATAATTTCAGTTTTTTTCATTATAAGATTTAAACTTTGTTTTGGGTGTGGATTTTTTTCAGCAGAATTGGCTGTCTTTATTTTATCCCTCCCTCTCTAGTGACTCTTGCGTGGAAGATCCACATCTTGGGTAGTCATTATCCCATACGTCACTAGCTCATGGACTCTTGCTAATTACTTTCATATTAGCAAGAGTCCATGAGGCCCACCCTTTTTTGTGGTGGTTATGATTTTTTTGTATAAAGCACAATTATTCCAATTCCTTATTTTTTTATGCTTTCGCACTTTTTTCTTATCACCCCACTTCTTGGCTATACGTTAAACTGATTTGTGGGTGTGGTGAGGGGTGTATTTATAGGCATTTTGAGGTTTGGGAAACTTTGCCCCTCCTGGTAGGAATGTATATCCCATACGTCACTAGCTCATGGACTCTTGCTAATATGTAAGAAATTAATTTATCAGGTAAGTTCTTACATAAATTATGTTTTTGTACAGGCTTTGGTTCGTATCAAGCCTGTCATTAAGCCAATTTCTCCTCTTTGGAGTCTTTCTTAGACTGTTTCCCCTTGTTCCAAGACTGACCAGACTTCAAGGAAGACTTGGATAGTTCCTGCTTGGAAGAGGAAGCGGAGGGTTTACCTCTAAAGTTACGAAAGGAACAAAAATTACTCCAACGCCCTTTCTGCTTATTCTTCTTATCCTGAGGAAGAAAAGATCCCTTTCCTCCTGTGATATCTGAAATAATTTCAGCCAAACAAGGTCTTACCCTTGTAGGGAATAGCCAATAACAGATTTAGAAGAAACATCCGCAGACCAGGCTGCCATTGAAGAACAAACATTTTCTTAAATAATGCCTCCAATTTCTTATCTATTGTATCCTTAAAAGAACAACTATCCTCTATGGGAATAGTGGTCCTCTGAGCAAAAGTGGAAATTGCTCCTTCCATCCTATGAACCGTTTGCCAAGACTCCTTAATAGAGTCAGCTATAGAAAACATTTTCTTAAAAATAGGAGATGGATAAAAAGGAATACCAGCTCTCTTCCACTCCCATGCAATAATCTCAGAAGCACGGTCTGGAACAGGAAAAACCTCCACCGCAGAGGGAACATCAAAATACTTGTTCAGCTTACTAGACTTCTAAGGGTTAACAACGATAATAGTATCGGAGTCATCCAAGGTAGCCAAAACCTCCTTAAGTAATAATTGGAGGTGTTCCAGCTTAAATCTGATGGACACAACTTCAGCATCAGTAGTAGGAATTATACTGCCTGAATCCAAAATTTCTCCCTCAGATGCACAACAATCAGACTTCTGAGAGGAAAGACTTTGATTAGCCACCTCAGGATAAGACACCTTACTTATTGTTTCTTTAAAATTCCTTGTGCGTTTTCCCTGCAGCATGGGAAAAGCAGACAGTGCCTCAGATACCGTAGAAGATACCTGGGCAGCATTATCTTGCAAAGTAACTCCAGACGGAGCATGAGAGGAAACGCAGGGCACTGCATGTGCAGATGAATAGGATTGGGACGCTTGAGGAGAAAGCTGCGGCACATCTGAAACAGGAGGCTCCTGAACAGCATCTGCCTTAGCTAATGATGGCTCAGAATTAAAAAAAAATCTATTTCTATAAGCTAAAGTTCTATCAATACATGAAGAACAAAAAGGTACTTGGGTTAGACCTGGGCATCAAAACATAAGCTACAGGTGACATCCTGCACAGCCTCCTGATCCATAATACACACCAAAAAAAGCAAATAAAAAAAAAGTTAGATTTTTTATTTTTTAATAAAGGCTATAATACAGAACCAAAATAACGTTCTTAAATAAATGTTCCCTTTAAATTTACCAAATCAAGGAAACATACCCCAGGTAACACTCTACACCTCAGCAGAATTACCGAGGTTCGCTACCTGTCCTGCAACCCACAGCAAACTGAGGAAAAAAAATTATCCCGTTTACAATCCGGATTCCAGAGAAGCAAATACAGCAAGAAGCCTTCTAAACAGCAGACCATCAGAAATATGCGCACCTCACTCTTACAGGAAGTATAAAAAAGTGGTCCTACAGCAAACAAAAAATCAATTTTTTTTAAAACAACTTTCATGAAAACAGGCTTTAAAACAAACAATAACCCCCCCCCCCAAAAAAAAAGTACATAATCTGTTATTAAAAACGGATCTTTACTGAGCCATAAAATAAATAACTTCTCACACTAACAGTGCCTGCAAAAACTGCCATAAAAACCTGCACCCTGACAGGAATAATAAAAAACATCCCCCTATAGCGTTTCAGCTGAATAAGTGCCAAATTTTTCCCTGCTACAAAGAAAAAACATAATTTATGTAAGAACTTACCTGATAAATTCATTTCTTTCATATTAGCAAGAGTCCATGAGCTAGTGACGTATGGGATATACATTCCTACCAGGAGGGGCAAAGTTTCCCAAACCTCAAAATGCCTATAAATACACCCCTCACCACACCCACAATTCAGTTTAACGAATAGCCAAGAAGTGGGGTGATAAGAAAAAAAGTGCGAAAGCATAAAAAATAAGGAATTGGAATAATTGTGCTTTATACAAAAAAATCATAACCACCACAAAAATAGGGTGGGCCTCATGGACTCTTGCTAATATGAAAGAAATGAATTTATCAGGTAAGTTCTTACATAAATTATGTTTTCTTTCATGTAATTAGTAAGAGTCCATGAGCTAGTGACGTATGGGATAATGACTACCCAAGATGTGGATCTTCCATGCAAGAGTCACTAGAGAGGGAGGGATAAAATAAAGACAGCCAATTCCGCTGAAAATAATCCACACCCAAAATAAAGTTTAAATCTTATAATGAAAAAAAACTGAAATTATAAGCAGAAGAATCAAACTGAAACCGCTGCCTGAAGTACTTTTCTACCAAAAACGGCTTCAGAAGAAGAAAACACATAAAAATGGTAGAATTTAGTAAAAGTATGCAAAGAAGACCAAGTTGCTGCTTTGAAAATCTGATCAACTGAAGCTTCATTCCTAAACGCCCAGGAAGTAGAAACTGACCTAGTAGAATGAGCTGTAATCCTTTGAGGCGGAGTTTTACCCGACTCGACATAAGCATGATGAATTAAAGATTTTAACCAAGATGCCAAAGAAATGGCAGAGGCCTTCTGACCTTTCCTAGAACAGGAAAAGATAACAAATAGACTAGAAGTCTTTCGGAAATTCTTAGTAGCTTCAACATAATATTTCAAAGCTCTAACTACATCCAAAGAATGCAATGATCTCTCTTTAGAATTCTTAGGATTAGGACACAATGAAGGAACCACAATTTCTCTACTAATGTTGTTAGTATTCACAACCTTAGGTAAAAATTTAAATGAAGTTCGCAACACCGCCTTATCCTGATGAAAAATCAGAAAAGGAGACTCACAAGAAAGAGCAGATAATTCAGAAACTCTTCTAGCAGAAGAGATGGCCAAAAGAAACAAAACTTTCCAAGAAAGTAATTTAATGTCCAGTGAATGCATAGGTTCAAATGGAGAAGCTTGAAGAGCCCCCAGAACCAAATTCAAATTCCAAGGAGGAGAAATTGACTTAATGACAGGTTTTATACGAACCAAAGCCTGTACAAAACAATAAATATCAGGAAGATTAGCAATCTTTCTGTGAAAAAGAACAGAAAGAGCAGAAATTTGTCCTTTCAAGGAACTTGCAAACAAACCCTTATCCAAACCATCCTGAAGAAACTGTAAAATTCTCGGAATTCTAAAAGAATGCCAGGAAAAATTATGAGAAAGACACCAAGAAATGTAAGTCTTCCAGACTCGATAATATATCTTCCTAGATACAGATTTACAAGCCTGTAATATAGTATTAATCACAGAGTCAGAGAAACCTCTTTGACTAAGAATCAAGCGTTCAATCTCCATACCTTCAAATTTAAGGATTTGAGATCCTGATGGAAAAAAGGACCTTGCGATAGAAGGTCTGGTCTTAACGGAAGAGTCCACGGTTGGCAAGAGGCCATCCGGACAAGATCTGCATACCAAAACCTGTGAGGCCATGCTGGAGCCACCAGCAGAACAAACGAGCATTCCTTCAGAATCTTGGAGATTACTCTTGGAAGAAAAACTAGAGGCGGAAAGATATAGGCAGGATGATACTTCCAAGGAAGTGACAATGCATCCACTGCTTCCGCCTGAGGATCCCTGGATCTGGACAGATACCTGGGAAGTTTCTTGTTTAGATGAGAAGCCATCAGATCTATTTCTGGAAGTCCCCACATTTGAACAATCTGAAGAAATACCTCTGGGTGAAGAGACCATTCGCCCGGATGTAACGTTTGGCGGCTGAGATAATCCGCTTCCCAATTGTCTATACCTGGGATATGAACCGCAGAAATTAGACAGGAGCTGGATTCCGCCCAAACCAGAATTAGAGATACTTCTTTCATAGCCAGAGGACTGTGAGTCCCTCCTTGATGATTGATATATGCCACGGTTGTGACATTGTCTGTCTGAAAACAAATGAACGATTCTCTCTTTAGAAGAGGCCATGAATGAAGAGCTCTGAAAATTGCACGGAGTTCCAAAATATTGATTGGTAATCTCACCTCCTGAGATTCCCAAACCCCTTGTGCTGTCAGAGACCCCCAAACTGCTCCCCAACCTGTCAGACTTGCATCTGTTGAAATCACAGTCCAGGTTGGAAGAACTAAAGAAGCCCCCTGAACTAAACGTTGGTGATCCGTCCACCACGTCAGAGAGTGTCGTACAAACGGTTTTAAAGATATCAATTGATGTATCTTTGTGAAATCCCTGTACCACTTGTTCAGCATACAGAGCTGAAGAGGTCACATGTGAAAACGAGCAAAGGGGATCGCGTCCGATGCAGCAGTCATAAGACCTAGAATTTCCATGCATAAGGCTACCGAAGGGAATGATTGAGACTGAAGGTTTCGACAAGCTGAAACCAATTTTAGACGTCTCTTGGCTGTCAGAGACAGAGTCATGGACACTGAATCTATCTGGAAACCTAAAAAGGTTACCCTTGTCTGAGGAATCAATGAACTTTTCGGCAAATTGATCCTCCAACCATGATCTCGAAGAAACAATACAAGTCGATTCGTATGAGATTCTGCTAAATGTGAAGACTGAGCAAGTACCAAGATATCGTCCAAATAAGGAAATACCACAATACCCTGTTCTCTGATTACAGACAGAAGGGCACCTAGAACCTTTGTATAAATCCTTGGAGCTGTTGCTAGGCCAAACGGCAGAGCCACAAATTGGTAATGCTTGTCTAGGAAAGAGAATCTCAGAAACTGATAGTGATCTGGATGAATCGGAATATGCAGATATGCATCCTGTAAATCTATTGTAGACATATAATGCCCTTGCTGAACAAAAGTCAGGATAGTCCTTATAGTTACCATTTTGAATGTTGGTATCCTTACATAACGATTCAATATTTTTAGATCCAGAACTGGTCTGAAGGAATTCTCCTTCTTTGGTACAATGAAGAGATTTGAATAAAACCCCAGTCCCTGTTCCAGAACTGGAACTGGCATAATTACTCCAGCCAACTCTAGATCTGAAACACATTTCAGAAATGCTTGAGCCTTTGCTGGATTTACTGGGACATGGGAAAGAAAAAATCTCTTTGCAGGAGGCCTTATTTTGAATCCAATTCTGTACCCTTCTGAAACAATATTCTGAATCCAAAGATTGTGAATTGAATTGATCCAAATTTCTTTGAAAAATCGTAATCTGCCCCCTACCAGCTGAGCTGGAATGAGGGCCGCACCTTCATGTGGACTTGGGAGCTGGCTTTGGTTTTCTAAAAGGCTTGGATTTATTCCAGACTGGAGATGGTTTCCAAACTGATACCGCTCCTGTGGATGAAGGATCAGGCTTTTGTTCCTTATTGTGACGAAAGGAACGAAAACGATTATTAGACCTAAATTTACCTTTAGATTTTTTTATCCTGTGGTAAAAAAGTTCCTTTCCCTCCAGTAACAGTTGAGATAATAGAATCCAACTGAGAACCAAATAATTTATTACCCTGGAAAGAAAGGGAAAGCAAAGTTGACTTAGAAGACATATCAGCATTCCAAGTTTTAAGCCATAAAGCTCTTATAGCTAAAATAGCTAGAGACATATACCCGACATCAACTCTAATGATATCAAAGATGGCATCACAAATAAAGTTATTAGCATGTTGAAGAGCTAAAGCTTCTAACCAAAAAGTTGAAGCTGCAGCAACATCCGCTAAAGATATAGCAGGTCTAAGAAGATTACCTGAACATAAGTAAGCTTTTCTTAGAAAGGATTCAATCTTCCTATCTAAAGGATCCTTAAAGGAAGTACTATCTGCCGTAGGAATAGTAGTACGTTTAGCAAGAGTAGAGATAGCCCCATCAACTTTAGGGATTTTGTCCCAAAACTCTAATCTGTCAGATGGCACAGGATATAATTGCTTAAAACGTTTAGAAGGAGTAAATGAATTACCCAAATTATTCCATTCCCTGGAGATTACTTCAGAAATAGCATCAGGGACAGGAAAAACATCTGGAATAACTACAGGAGATTTAAAAACCTTATTTAAACGTTTAGATTTAGTATCAAGAGGACCAGAATCCTCTATTTCTAATGCAATTAAGACTTCTTTAAGTAAAGAACGAATAAATTCCATTTTGAATAAATATGAAGATTTATCAGTATCAACCTCTGAAACAGAATCCTCTGAACCAGAGGAATCATTATCAGAATCAGAATGATGATGTTCATTTAAAAATTCATCTGAAAAATGAGAAGTTTTAAAAGACCTTTTACGTTTACTAGAAGGAGGAATAACAGACATAGCCTTCTTAATGGATTTAGACACAAAATCTCTTATGTTAACAGGAACACTAGTATTAGATGTTGATGGAACATAATGTGGGAATCTCGCCCACATTATTTGGCGCCTAAATGCTTTTGGCGGCAAAAACGACGCCACATCCGGAACGCCGACACTTTTGGCGCAAAAACGTCAAAAAAATGACGCAACTTCCGGCGACACGTATGACGCCGGAAATAGAAAAAAATTTTGCGCCAAAAAAGTCCGTGCCAAGAATGACGCAATAAAATGAAGCATTTTCAGCCCCCGCGAGCCTAACAGCCCACAGGAAAAAAAGTCAATTTTAAGGTAAGAAAAAATGATAAATTCATATGCATTATCCCAAATATGAAACTGACTGTCTGAAATAAGGAACGTTGAACATCCTGAGTCAAGGCAAATAAATGTTTGAACACATATATTTAGAACTTTATAAAAAAGTGCCCAACCATAGCTTAGAGTGTCACAGAAAATAAGACTTACTTACCCCAGGACACTCATCTACACGTAGTAGAAAGCCAAACCAGTACTGAAACGAGAATCAGTAGAGGTAATGGTATATATAAGAGTATATCGTCGATCTGAAAAGGGAGGTAAGAGATGAATCTCTACGACCGATAACAGAGAACCTATGAAATAGACCCCGTAGAAGGAGATCATTGAATTCAAATAGGCAATACTCTCCTCACATCCCTCTGACATTCACTGCACGCTGAGAGGTAAACCGGGCTCCAACCTGCTGCGGAGCGCATATCAACGTAGAATCTAGCACAAACTTACTTCACCACCTCCATAGGAGGCAAAGTTTGTAAAACTGAATTGTGGGTGTGGTGAGGGGTGTATTTATAGTCATTTTGAGGTTTGGGAAACTTTGCCCCTCCTGGTAGGAATGTATATCCCATACGTCACTAGCTCATGGACTCTTGCTAATTACATGAAAGAAATAAAATTGGCACTTACCTTAATATTCATCTGTTCGGCAGCAGGACAGCTCGCCTGGTTTAAGAGGATGCCTTCCCTCACATGGACCTGTGGAAATACAGAAAGGCTGAGTAAACTTACTCAGGCTATCTAAATAGGGCAGCAAAATGTTTTGGGAAAACGCAGTGAGGATTGTACCCCATAAGTTCCCAATTGCTTAAAAGCCACCACTACCCTACTGAAGAGACTGACATGGGCTAAGGCTAGACCCTTTAAAGAGATTAGAGCAAACCTACTCTGCTTTAAAATAAAAAAATCTTGATTGTAGATCAGACACCAAAACTTCACCTCCTCCTTGCACCGCAGGCAAAGAGAATGACTGGAGGCTATGGATAAGGGAAGTGACATATAACAGCTTTGCTGTAGTGCTCTTTGCCTTTTCCTGCTGGCCAGGAGTGATTTTTCCACTAGTAATTGATTCTGTGGACTCACCATATCTTAGGAAAGAAATACATATGTCAGGGTTCTTATACAAAACATTTTTTAAACAGCTCTGACATATGTATTTTTCATATGTGTCCCTTTTTAAAGCGGCAATATGATCAGCCTAATTCTAAACCAACACAAATTATCAAGAAGAATTAGTAAAAACTCAGTGGTTCAAGCAGATGTCACAAAAGAAAAAAAGAAACCTGTAATCATACTAATGTCAATTTATTCATAGGTGTTACTACATGCGAAATATCAATAAATCCTAGGTACAGTAACCTGGTGATAACAGAAAAAACATGCATAATAATCAAACGTGAACCGGTTCAAAAATAATTATATAACGTATAACACACTTCCCGAAAAGTTAATGGGCAACTGCTGTAGAAATTCAAATTGCTTCAATAATGTGAACACATGTCCAACATGTAGCAAAAGGCTGTTATGTAGCTAATCCCACTTGTTAGTATTGTATACAGTGTTGCAGAAATCCCATAAGGAAAGTCCTGTGTGTGCTGTGAAAAGGAAGCTACATCTTGCTGAGGCAACCCGATGTAACCTCCACATGTGCGGAAAATCCCTTAAGAATGCTCAATAATAGTAGGTGATAACTGCGGAACCCCTTCCAATCCGGGGATGGTAGCTTGCAAGGAGTATAAACAGATATTAAACCGTCATACCTGTAATGTGCTTATTTTCTGTAAGTCCGTGAAGACTCCTTAAGAAACCAAGACCGCTTCACCTGTATACACGGTAACTTCAGTACCTGCTGTGACCGCATTCTTACCAAGAACAGGGAAACCTCAGTTACATGGGTGTCGATAGCTGAACCTCAGTACTGCACTTGAATCTGGCTGACGTTGATAGACAAACAATGGGGACTCAGCTGTAATCCCCCGCAAAGGAAATATCCATGGCAGCTACGCGTGTTTCACCCGAAACGCCAAACTTCTTAGTATCATCATTATTTCAATTTTAGATTTTATTATAACATATCCGATGTTTCGGCCTCTTCCTGGGCCTTTGTCAAGGTCACAATACACTGAACATTACCACCCTTATATACCATAATACTCAGACCACTCCCATTTCCCAGGATACAAAGTCCCTGTGCCATAAAGAATGTACATGAATCTTTCACAGACATTTGCAGAATTTGCTTCCAGACATCCTGTGAACTAATCACTCATCTATACCTGTCTGTATTATGGAACATCTAACCTGCAACCAAGAGCAATGCGCTTTAACTTACTCATTTGACAGCACTGCTGCTGAACGCATACTGTACACGGACAAACTAGAGGAACTGAACATAAGAGAAAAACCTAAGGATATATACCACGAACTGTTAAGACTAAAGAAAAAGGAAGTGGATCTGTACTTACATGCCATATCCTTGTCTGCGTACCACCGCGAATCAAAGATACCGAAGGGGTTCAGGATTAAAAACATCCCCACAACTGGCTGCAATAATCCAGGTTTCTGTGAGCGCTGGTGCCGCATCTTGAATGTGTTCCTTGGACTTAATTCTGCATGTGGTGAAGGAATTGAGAAATACATTAGCCCTGCTTGAACACGAAATCGTTACATTTGAGACAGAACATCGACCAGTACTTACTGGGCATAAAACATAAGACTGGCTCACAAAGCTGAATTGTCAAATCCAGAAATACAAGGAGGACCTTGCAGCTTACAAACAAAGTAAGCGTCGGCATATAACAGAGGATTACAGGCTAAACAGTCTATTATCCTTGGCAGTACGGAATCCCCACAGCAGGCAGAAGGAGGCGGCATGACTGTGACACCTGGAGGGTGCGACACTAGACTCGGCATCATCCGGCAACAACGCTGAAGCTACAGGGGAACATTTTTTTGAGAGAGCGGCAAGATAAGCACAGATACCGGAGGGGCAGAAAAAGAACCGCAACGGGGGACTTGGAGCAAAGGTGCGGGCATACAGAGCCAGAAGAGAAGGTAATCTTTAACCTATCAAGCCACACTTTAACAAAAAGTAGGGGCTATATGTTCAATATGAAAGTAGATGTGTACAGACTTGGACGTAATCTAAGACTAAAAGATTACTTTAGTGATAAAATGGACACTGAAAAACAAACAAAGACAGTATACAAAGTAGCAAGTAAATTTGATCCCCATATAAAGAATCAGAACATTAGCACATTCCTAAAAATGGTGGAGAGAGATCTGACTAATGCTGGAAAAAACTAAATAAAAAAACACTTCTAATATTGAAAGAAGTGAACGGAATGCTATAGAGGGGCTGGAAAAAGAAAATTTATGCTTACCTGATAAATGTATTTCTTTTTTGACACGATGAGTCCACGGATCATCTTAACTACTAATGGGATATTCACCTCCTGGTCAGCAGGAGGAGGCAAAGAGCACCACAGCAGAGCTGTTAAATAGCTCCTCCCTTCCCTCCCACTCCAGTCATTTGACCGAAGTTAGGAAGAGAAAGGAAAAGCCAAGGTGCAGAGGTGTCTGAAGTTTACAATAACCATGCATAAAATGCAAGCCTATCTATTCCATGAGTAGTCCATGGATTCACACCAATAGAGATATTTACACCATATCTTATGATAAATTTGACTAATAACAGGTCTTCGAGCCTGAATCATGGTCACAATGACCGAGTCAGAAAAACTCTGCTTGAATAATAAGTGTGCAATCTCCAAGCAGTCAGTCTCAGAGAAACCAGATTTGGGTGAAGGCGGGACCCATGAATTAGAAGGTCCTTCCTCAACGGAAGTCTCCAAGATGGCAGAGATGACATGTTCAACAGATCTGCATACCAAATTCTACAAGGCGAAGTCGGTGCTATGAGGATCACCAAACCCCTGCCTGCTGGATTCGAGCAATGACCCGAGGAAGAAAAGCAAACTGAAGAAAAAGCTGGAGAACACTTCCGGATGGAGTACCCACTCCCCTGGAGGAAAGGACTGCCTGCGCAGGAAATCCGCCTCCCAAATGTTCCACCCCTGGGATGTAGCTTGCCAACAGGCAGCAAGAATGGGCTTCCATCCACTGAATTATTTTGAATACCTTTGTCATCGCTAAGGAACTCCTCGTTCTTCCCTGATGATTAATGTAAGCCACTGATGACATTTTGATGAACTTGGACCTTATAAACTAGACCGAGGCTAACTGGGGCCAGGCCAGCAGAACAAGGTAGATAGTTCTCAGCTCCAGAATGTTTATAGGAAGAAAATACTCTGAATCCAAACCCCCTGAGCCCTTAGGGAGCCCCAGACGGCTCTCCACCCTAGAAGGCTGGCATCTGTTGTCACAAATACCCAATATGGTCTGTGAAAGCAGGGAACTATAATCCAGAGACAACCACCATTAAAGAAAATCCCTTGTCTCCTGCTCCAGTAGTATTCTAGGAGACAAATCTGTATAATCTCCGATCCATTGCCTGAGCATGCTTAACTGCAGAGGTCTGAGATGGAACCGAGCAAACGGGATGATGTCCATTGCCGCCACCATCAGCTCAATTACCTCCATGCCCTGAGCCACTGAAGGCCAAGTAGTGGACTGAACGACTAAACAAGAATCGATAATCTCCGATTTCCTGACATTCTGTCAGAGAAATCTTAATCGATATGGAACCCATAATGGTTCCCAAGAAAATGACCTTTGTGCATGGGACTAAGGAACTCTTTTCCAAATATACCTTCCACCTGTAAGACCACGGGAAGGATAACACCCAGTCCGTGTGAAATCTTGCTAGCTGTAAGGATGGCGTCTGGACTAGAATATCGTCCAGATAGGACTCCACTGCAATGCCCCAAAACCGAAGCACCGCCAACAGCGCTCCCAGAGCCTTCGTAAAAACTCAGAGCTAAAGCAAAACCGAAAGAAGAGCCATGAACTGGAAGTGTTTGTCCAACTTGTGAATGGCACATGAATGCACGCGTCCTTGAAATCCACTGTTCTCATAAATTGACCCTCTTGGATCAAGAGAAGAATGGAACGAATAGTTGCCATCTTGAAGGACGGTACCCAAGAAAATCTGTTTAGACTCTTGAGATCTAAAAAGTGGTCTGAAAGTTCCCTCTTTTTCGGGAACCACAAAGCGATTGGTATAAAAAAAACAGACCCAGTACCTGTATGGAAACTGGATCAATCAATCCCAGGTCTGAGATGTCACTTACGCAGTGTAAGAACGCCTCTCCTTTTGTCTGATCTGCAGATAATCTTGAAAGCAGAAAACCGCCTCTGGGAAGAAAACTCTTAAATTCCAATTTGAATCCCCGGGACACCATCTTCTATTGCCCAGGGATTCTAAACAACTCAAACCCAAGCCTGAGCGAAGACTGAAAGTCTGCCCCCCACAAGATCCACCATAAATTGACCCTCTTTCAAGACAGGTTCCAACAAGGTCTACCCCTTGTAATGAATCGTTAACAGCTTAGACTTAGAGCATACATTTGTAGAACAAGGCTCTAACCATAAGGCTCTGTGAGCTGGAACAGAGAAACCTGAAACCTATGCTCCCCTCTTGATAACTTAAAGGGAAGAATTTGAAATAAAGGATTTAGCCAATTTGAAGGCTTGTATCCTATCCTGGATTTTATCCAGGGGAGTTTCTGACGTAAAAGTATCAGACAACGCATCAAACCAATATGCCGTTGCACTAGTGATGTTAGCAAAGTACACAGCTGGTTGCCATTGTAAGCCCTGGTGTACATCCTCTCTCTAATTTTTGTCCATAGGACCTTTGAAAAACCCAACTATCCTCTAAGGGTATAGCAGTTTTCTTATCTAAGCTGGAAACAACTCCTTCCACCCTAGGGAATGATTGCCCAGCCTCCATAGCTGAGTCTGCTATGGGAAACAACTCTTTAAATATAGGGAATGCGGTTAATAGTTGCAACTGGTTTCAAACTGCAAACCTTCCACTAGCTAGACAGCTAAGCTAACCATCAGGCTACTACAGCTGGCTGTTTCCATTCTTTATAACTTGCTGGGCGCACTAGGATTGCTTACACCGGTAATATCGGAGTCGCCCAGGGTAGCTAAAACCTCCTAAAGTAACATATAGAGGTGTTCAAGCTAAAAACTGAAAGAAAAAACAACCTCGGGATCAAATAAAATAATGTTCCATCTGAGTTTGCGAATTCTCTCTCAGGTAATCGCGAAATATTTTCCTCTTCCGGGTAACAGGGAAGAACCATGCAAAATTGTAACTACTGAATCAATCAATTTTCTAAATGATTGAAAATAATCCCTCTAGTAATGCTTTCTACCTCGTGGGAAGAACATATAATGCATGAAATTCAGAGTAACTCCGGGTGGAGTTGAAAAGGAAGGGCAGGGCACTGCATGTGGGCCATAAAGTTTAGTGGGACACTTTAGGAGAAATTTGTGGCATAGATTAACCATTGTCAACAGACTCCTAAACAGCAAAGGCCTTAGAAGGAGTAGGTTCAGACAAAAGTGAATTTTTTTAATAAAAATTCCCACATACAATTGTTACTGTCTCTTTAATTTTTTTTTTTTTTTTAAATTCATTTTTATTATATATATTTCAACATATATATACAATTACATAATTTTCAAAAAAAAAGGGAAATGAGAAAGAGAACATCAAAAAAAATAAATTCAAACAATTCCTCAGTCTTCCTGACCTTAGTAACCTAAATAATAATTATACTCTATTAAGTCTTATATCTCAGGTTTCCTGTTAAATTATTTTGTTCACTTTTCCCATGATATCTCAGTTCCATACACCCGTTGGTGAAAATAATAATACCAACAAAACAAACAAACAGACATAGCGACAGCAACAACAACAAACAAAACAACAAAAAGAAAAAAAAAAAAAAAAAAAAAAAAAAGGGGGGGAGAAAAGATTTTGCCTCAGACCCTCCTCCTCCCCCCCCCCCACCCCATATCTCCAGACCTTATGCAATTACCATATCCCTAATAAAACCATCTCTGTATTCTGAAAGGGAAAAATAATATAATCGATCTCTGTTGTTGGGAGGGACTTAATAAATGGTGCCCATTTATCAAAGAATTTTCTGATATCTGTTTCATTATTAATATTCGTATCACGTTGCTCTATTATACATTGTTTTTTAAGATAATTTTTTACTTCAATTACCGTGGGAATTTCTTTCGTCTTCCATTTTTTAAATATTAAATATCTGGCTGCTAGAATAGAAACTTTAATTATCTTTTTGTTCATTTGTTGTTCTACTAGATTGTCGCAGCAGAATATGACAAATGTCGCCGAAAGTTCAAAAGGGGAAATCTTTAGGGAGGTATTAAACCAATATTCCAGTTTGCACCAGAATTGTCTAATCAGGGGACATTTAAACATCATATGTATAATATCTGCAGCATCTAGGGAGCATTTAGGACATTTATAAAAATTAGAGTTCTGGAATTTATGACCTTTTTCTGGTGTATAATGAAATCTATGCAGCAATTTAAGATGTGATTCTCTCCATGTTGTTGAGAGAGTGGTCTGTGCCACCATATGAATGGATTTTTGAATAAATTTACAATTTATATACTCTTGTTCCAAGATTAATCTCCAGTCTTGAGCCACTTTCTCCAGAGTGCGTTTCCCTTCTTCAGCTCCCAATAAATAGTAACAGTATGAAATGGACATACGGCCATTTTTAACTAGTGTTAGCCAGTCCTCTATTTTACCGAGCTCCCAGTTCCATTCCCCCTCCCTCATTAATCCAGACACAAAATGTCTCACCTGAAGAAATGCAAAGAACTCCTTATTGGAGAGGTTGAAGTTGTTCTTGATTTCCTCAAATGTTTTAAAGCACTTGTTATCCTTATCAACAAATTGTATTATCGTTTTTAGTCCTATTGATTGCCAATTTTTAAAAACTGCGGAGTCAATGCCAGCTTGAAATAAAGGGTTCCCTCTTAAGGGGAGATATTTGGAGACCTTACAATTGAAGGACAGGAGTTTCCCTATCTTCCACCACGCCTTTAATGGATTAATAATTGATTTAATTTTCTTAATTCTAGGTGGCATGTCTTTCAACGCACAGTGAAGTAGAGCACAGGGGAGATATGGATCGCATATGTTCTCTTCTAATGCATTGTTCAGGACATAATTATTGCCTGAAATCCAGTCGGCAGCTATACGTGCTAAAAAAGCAAGATTATAAAGCCGCAAATTAGGTAATGCAAATCCTGTAAATAACTTGGCATGTGTTAATTTATTCAGGGATATCCTAGGTTTCCTTTTCTGCCATATAAAACTTCTAAGCCAGCTATTAAGACTTCGGATGTCCTTATCAAATAGTATTAATGCTGTATTCTGTAGTATGTACAGTAGTTTAGGAAGGAGGACCATCTTGAAGAGGGCTATCCGTCCTGATATAGAAAGGGGTAGGTTTTCCCATGATCTAAGTTTGTCTTTAAGTGCTGTTAGTATTGGGGGGATATTAAGATTGTAAAGGTCATGTGGATTCGTGGGTATTACTATACCTAAATACTTAAATGAATCTTTGACTGTTTTGAAAGGACTCTTCAGAAATGAATCTTTATTCTTTCGAAGCCAGTAAATCTCGGATTTAGAGACATTTGTTTTGTATCCAGAAAATAAACCAAATTGATTAATAATTTGTAACAGCTTGGGAATGTTAATCTGAGAATTTGACAAATAGACAAGGATGTCATCTGCATATAATGCCAGTTTCATCTCCTGTCTGCCAATCAAAATACCTTCCAGCTGTGATCTGATCTTTATGGCCAATGGCTCGATAGCTAGGTTAAAAAGGAGAGGAGAGAGGGGGCATCCCTGCCTAGTTCCTCTATTAAGCAAAATTTGAGAAGAAACAATATTATTGACAATTATGCTAGTGGATGAAAGACTGTATAAATTTTGTATAAACTTAAGGAAGTTCCCTTTAAACCCAAACTGATCCAGCGAGGTAAAAAGATGATCATGTTGTATTGAGTCAAACGCCTTTTCTGCGTCGATTGCCACAATAGCTAGATCTGGGATGTAATCTCCTTCCTCACTCTCCCTCCCTCCAGTATTGTAAAAATATTCCGAAACCAATAGCACTTCTCTAATTTTAGCTGAAGAATTTCGCGAGTTCAAAAAACCCGCTTGATCTTTATGTATGATATCGGATAAGATCCCCTGCAATCTTTTGGCCAAGATAGACATAAAGATCTTATAGTCTACATTTAATAGAGCAATCGGTCTATATGACTCCCTATATACTGGATCTTTTCCACCTTTAAGGATAAGAGTAGTGAAAGATGCTGAGAAAGCTTTCGGTACCAGTTCTCCTTTGATATACATGGCGTTATATGCTTGATTAAGATGGGGAGCAATCTCCGATGTCAAAATCTTATAGAACTCACTTGGTAGGCCATCCGGCCCTGAGGCCTTATTTGTAGCTAGTTCGAGAATCACTTTCTCTACTTCCTCGACCCTGATCGGGGCATTAAGAGTTTCCAATACTTCTGCGGAAAGCTTAGGGCAGATTATTTTGCTCCAAAAATCTTCCGCTTGTATTGAGTCAGATTTTCTTAGAGAGTATATCTCTTGGTAATATCTAGCCATTTCTTCATGTATATCTGAACTCTTTGTAAGGAGTTTCCCATCTACAAGAAGATTTTCAATAAGTGGTGACTTTCTATCATTCCTGACCAAGTTTGCTAGTAGTTTTCCAGATTTATTTCCATACCTATACAGTTTGGAATGTAGTTTCAAATCAGACTGGGTTTCTCTATATATTGCAAGTGTATCTTTCTCATTTTTTGCTCGGATATAGCTTGCCCAATTAGCTGGATTTTTAGTCAGAAGTAAGCGATTATATGAATTGATCAAGGCATTATTTAATTCTTTTTCTCTAGCTCTTAGCTTTTTACTGATCATTGCACTATAAGAGATAATCTCACCTCTAATGACTGCTTTAGCCGCTTCCCAGAGAATTAATGGGCGTTCCCAATATTCCCTGTTACATTGAATATATTCCTCAAATTTAATCCTCAAGTGAGCTTTAAATTTCATATCTGTTACCAAGAAGGAGGGGAAATGAAACCGTACAGAGCCCGGCTGGAAAACTGCAGATTGAAAATTTAGAGAAATTGGTCCGTGGTCTGACAGAAAAATCGGTAATATTTTTGCGTTTACTTTAGCTGTACATAGCCTTTCATCAATCAAAAAAAGGTCAATTCTTGACATAGTCTTGTGTGCTTTAGATAGACAAGTATATTCCTGGACATCAGGATTCTGAATCCTCCAAATGTCTCTAACATTTAAATTTTGTTTGATTTTCGACAATAATTTAGATTCTAAATTATCTTTTTTGTTCTTTTTATGGTCCCTATTTTCCCTCATTCTGTCCAAAGGGCAATGAGGGGCCATGTTAAAGTCCCCTCCAAGGATTAAATAACCTTCCTTAAAGGAAAGGATTTTAGCCTGTAACTGATTCCAGAATTCTGGATCTATAATATTAGGTGCATATATATTACAAAGCGAAAAAGTAACCTTTTCAATTTTCATTTTTAGTAGTAAATATCTCCCTTCTGGATCAGTCAAGACTTGTAAAACTTCTGCCTTAAGCCTTTTCCCCATCAATATAGCTACCCCCCTCTTCCTGCCAGAGCCGGTTGAGGCATATACTTCCTTAACCCATCCCTTTTTAAGCTTCAGGACTTCCACCTGAGAAAGGTGGGTCTCCTGTAAAAGAACAATATCGGAATCTAGTCGCCTTGCATGGGTTGAGATTGCTTTTCTTTTGATGGGAGTAGAAATTCCCCCTACATTCCAGGAGATTAATTTCAGATTTGTAACTAAGCCCGACATTTACCTAAGGAGGGGGGGGGGGGAAAATGAGGGAGAGAAAGAGAGGAAGAGGGAGGGAGAGAAAAAGGAGGAGAAGGAGAGAGAAGAAAAAAAAAAAAAAAAAAAAGGAAAAAGGGAATTGAACAGATAAATACTGTCCATTCATTGAACTCTAACTTTTAGCGTTATATTCTTATCAAGAAGAACTTCTTATTTTTCCTGCGTATTTAGTTGTTGCAATAATTTTTCTGCCTCTTGTGGGTTATCAAAGAAGTGAACCTCTCCTTTCACAATGATTTTTAATTTAGAAGGGTAAATTATTAAGGCTTGAAAGCCTTGCTGAATAAATTTTGAACAAATTGGGGCTAGGTTTCTTCTTTTAATGGATGTTTCCATTGAGTAATCTTGAAATAGCAGGATTTTTTTCTCTTTAAAAATAATTGGCTGATTTTTGCGAAAATGTTGGAGTAATGTAACCTTATCTTGAAAATTAAGCAGTTTCGCAATTATAGGTCTGGGTCTATTATCTCCCTGTCTATTTGTTGTTTGTCTCCCTAGTCTATGTATTCTCTCAACTACTATTAATGGATAATGGGGAGGAATCTTAAGAAGCTGGGTTAAAATCTCAGGAATGAATGTATTTAAATCTTCTAGCGGCCCCCCCTCAGGGACCCCTATAATGCGAATATTATTGCGCCTGGCGCGGTTTTCCAAGTCCTCCATTTTGTTTTGCATTTTAGCTATAGTTATATTATTAGCTTCAAGATTGGATCCCTGTGCTGAGATAAGATCCTCCAAATCAGATATTCTCTGTTCGGCCTCATCTAGTCTGTTGGAGAATAATTTTATCTCGTGTCTAAGTAGATTAATATCTTGCTTAATCTCAGATCTTAAAACATCAAATTTTGGGGTTAGTGCCTCAGATATACTAGCCACTAGGGCCTGTACATTAGTTAATTCATTTATGGACAAGATAGGAGCTGTAGGTACAGTTATTTCTGCGGAGGCTTCAGCAGCGGCCTTTGTTCTCTTGTCTCTATGTTTAGATGTCATGACTGGTGAAGGAGTCCGGGAATGGGAGTGAAGGAATTTATCCATGTGCTAAATAAAATAAAAAAAAAAAAAAAACTATTGTGTGTATCACTGCTAATTGTTTACCCCGTGCACTATATCGGTGAAATTATAGAAAGGAAAAATTAAGAACCAGTGTCTCAGTGACCATAAAGTGAAGGTGCTATAGCCCTGGGGTAAAGAAGAAAGCGTTAGCCCAGGGTAAAATCGTGATTCAGTTCATCAAGGGACAAGGAAAAAAAGGAGGAGGGGGAGGAAGGATTAGAGATAGAGTGAACCTCTTATTTTTTTGCTTAAGGAAAAAAGGATCCTTAAGAAAAATGTGTGGGGGTCTCTTGACCAGCCATGACGATTGTCTATAGAAGGATAGAAGATTTTTAGAGGCAGTCGCAATAATATTTTAAGATCCGTCAATCAATAAGATCAGCACTCAATGTTGTAATAAAATATATGGTTAACCTGACCAGACAGAAGTAGATTTACCCACTCACGCTAAAGTTAAAGGAAGCCTGAGTTTTTCTCTTCTCCGCACCTATCTATCAATTTTAGAAAAGTTCATGCCTTTTGGTTTGGAGAAGAGGCTAAAGCCTTCCAGGAGTTCAGAAATTAATTGTATAGGTTTCCCTTTAGTTCAGAATTTGCCTTTAAGACTTCTGCTATCTTCCATTTTCACAATTCTATTCAGTAAAGCAAGAGTCATTTCCCCTGTTGTAAATTCTGATCTGGTGAGACCTAAATAATATATAAAGCCTTTACCTTAGCTAATTACCTTTACATACTTATATGAGTGTAAATCTTTAAGCAGATAATGGGAATACATCAGCACTATTATTTAACAGAGAAAAAGAAATCCCTATCATATAGGATTTTTGAAGCAGACAAGTATAAAAGTTAGATACACTGAAGCTTTAAGCTACTGCAAATAGATAAGCCTTCAAGACAAAAACAATCTTATACTTTCCAGCACAATGCAGCATATACAATAAAAAGAAGCCAATTTTGTGCTTGTGCTTGCTACAATTGTGTCCATTCTCAGTTAGTAAGTGCCACTTTGTATCTCCACTCTTTACGTTTCCCGAGAATGTCCAATTTAAAAAAAAAAAAAAGATGCTGGTGAAAAATTCAAGCAGAATTTTAGATTTTCTTGCCCTGGGTCTTTCCAAAGTGTAGAATATGTGTAAAGTTAGCAAGGTGTCAGCAATTTTCCAACACGGTGTGAACCAAAGAGTGTGTTTTTTAAGTAGTTTTAGAGGCCTACTTCCAGGACAGTCTTCAAGCCAGTTAGCCCCAGTCTATTAGCTCTGTATTTCTTCGCTATATGTCCCTTTAGAGAGTTATTAATGTGCCAAGAGAGTTTGTAGAAAAAGCAGTGCTTTACAACTTAACTTACCCCCTCCTATGTCGTCTAACTGCCCGCCGAATTCTTCTCCGGCGTCCAGGATCTGATACAGCAGCTCGCTCCCCGAGGTGGCCACCCGCATCTCCCGCTTCCAGATCCGATGGAGAACTCAATCTTCGTCTCCCCTCGCGCAGCACCGGTGGCTCTTTAATTTTTTTTTAAATAACTCCTTAATTTTTATGTGTTTTTATGTGTTCTTGTTCCATCCTAAATCACAAAGGATGAAATAAACAGTAAAACAGCTGAAATTCTGTTAATAAAAATGAACAGATAAAAGACGTTACTGTCCCTTTAAATGTAAAACTGTAACGTTTTCTTTTTGCACGCAGGAAAGAGGTAGCAATCCAATAAAAAAGCACCTGCTTACACTTCAGATATTTTGCCGAGGTGTCCATTTAAATGCAATAAGAGTAATTTATCTGAGTTTAATGACAGATACATATTAAACAGTTTGTCTTTGTATAAACGATAAACAGACCTAAGCAAGTCTGAAACGCTGTACTTCTCACAGCGCTGGCTGCCCTTATTGAAAGGGAAAAACCCTAATGACTGTGTTAGTCTTCTGCCTTCCGACATGTGTAATTGAGGTGGAAGCGCAATCTAACACAGCCACAACGTAGCTCCGCCCCTCATGAGCGTGAAGATACTCTTTCCCGGCACTTTGTTATGTCTGTGTCTTAAGCTAGGGGAAGGTGCGGCTCAAAAACGGCGCAAAAGTAACTCCGACCATCGTGGGCGTATAACTAAACTGAACCACACATCTAGGTATACAGCCACACATAGTTCCCCCAGCTAAAAAATGTGCTATCACAGGAACTCTGCTACCGCAAGTAAGGTAGCGTTATAGCCCAAGCGATAGACTCAAACAATTATCCCCCAAGTCTTATAACTGTGTCCCAAGTGATTGAGGGCCCCACAATGCAGACTTAGATCTACAATACACACTTAGATCTCCTGGTGTGCTTAGTTCCCCCAGTGTGCTAAAAAGGTGCTGTCACAGAGTCCTTATAGGAATAGGAGGAATGCCCCAGTAAAGGAATTGCATCCCAATAAAGTGCTCCACTTCCTCTGAGATCTCCCAGACCCAGAATAAAAAGTTATCACTTACCTTTAAAATCTGCCCGAGGCATTATAACAGTTGGGAGACAGGGATAACTACATCCCACTGAATAGAAACCCAATACAAAAGAGAGCTGGAAAGTATTCTAACACTGGGAGTTACAAATGGGTGGATCTGTGAAGATGAGAGGAACTATATGATGACTTGAGTAGGACACCGGTCTTCTATATTCTAACTAAGGTTCACAAATCCTTAGAGGCCTATAATCTCTTTGAATCCCTAAACCAGCTCATAGCCAAGTTTTTGGATGACCATTTACAGGACTGTGTAAAGAGATTACCATCTTATATCAGACTCTACTGACTTTATTGGGTCACTAAGGGATATAGTAAGAATTGAAGGAGAAATGCTATGTATTACCCTAGATGTGTCTAATTTATACACATGTATACCACATGAGGAAGGGATTATTGCTGTTAAAGAGTTGCTTATGAAAAACACTGAGTATAGAGGCCCGCTTATAGAATATTTTGCTCTACTATTGCATTTTGTTTTGCATAAGATTTATTTCAAATTTGAGAATGAAATTTTCCTCCAGAAAAATGGGGACGGCAATGGGCTCTCGGGTAGCCCCAAGTTATGCAAACACCTTTATGCATTTCTATGAGTAAAAATACATCTTAGAAAACCCTGCCTTTAAGGAGTATAATAGTGGATAGAGGTGCTTCATAGATAATGTGTTTTTTTGTCTGGTATGGCAGTGAAGAGACACTGACTGGATTTGTAGAAGGATTAATTCACCCAGCCCAATAAAATTTGTGCCCAAAGAACAAAGAAATCTTTAAAAACAATGGAAAGATTTAGACAGGGGTCTATATGAAACAAACTGACAAACACTTGACTAAAGTTTGAGAGCTTTCACCCTAAACACCTACTGAGATCAATGCATAAAGCACAAATGCTGAGAGCTGTTAGGCTCTCTTCCAAAATGGAAGAGTGGGAGGCAGCAGTAGATGATATGGGGAAAAGAGTCTCTAAGTGTGGATATCCAGATAAAGTAATACAAGAGAGTAAAGAGAAGGCTATGTCAGAACAGGAACCTCAAAGAAAAAAGATGGATGACAACAGGCTGTTCTTTGTTACAGATTACACCACAGACACCTGGAAACTAAGAAAAGCAATAAGTGAGAACTGGAGGGAATTACAAATAGATGAAAGGCTGGCACCCTATGTAAAAGAAGAACCTATCTTTTCATTTAGGAAAGGCAGAAGCTTGAAAGACATGCTAATTGAATCAGACGCAAATGGGAAATATGAGAAGTCTAAAGCTAATTTCCTACAAAGAAAACCTGGGGTCTATAAATGTCATGGATGTGTGACCTGTGAACTTAATTTTGGGGGACACATTCACACAGTCACATGGGCAAGAAATACAGAATTAAATTCCCTCTATATTGTGAGTCAAAGTTTGTGGTGTACATGATTAAATGCCAATGTGGGGACGACTACATTGGTAAGATGGAATGTGCCCTGAAAGATAGGATAGCTGTAAAACAGATCGAGTATTAGACAGACCATTGAGAAGGGTAAAACAGATCAGCTAGTTGCCATGCATTTCTTGGAGAGGCCACCCTGTATCTAGTCTAAGATGTTGTCCCATCGATCATATACCATTACCTTAGAGAGGTGGGGATAGAAAAAAGGCATTATTTCAAAGAGAGGCTAAATGGATATATGAGTTGGACACAGTAAACCCTAGGGGTTTAAATACCTGTCATTGTCATGCTTCTTATAAGATACAGGTTGATATAGATAAGTGTATATGGAATCAGACTTTATGCTGATATCTATGGTGTTTATGCTGTATATATATTTTAATTTTTGTTTACTACATTCCACTACTGATGTTTGGATGCTTTGTATGTCTTTTGTAGCCAGAATATATAATAGTGAAGAACAAAGAAGCAAATTCTGCAAATTTTTGAAAGATTCATGTACATTCTATATGGCACAGGGACTATGCATCCTGGGAAAAGGAAATGTATGCTTACCTGATAAATTTATTTATTTCTTGACACGATGAGTCCACGGATCATCTAATTACTATTGGGAATATCACTCCTGCCCAGCAGGAGGTGGCAAAGAGCACCACATCAAAGCTGTTAAATATCACCTCCCTTCCCTCCCACCCCAGTCATTCGACTGAAATAAAGGAGAGAAAGAAGCAACAAGGTGCAGAGGTTTCTGAAGTTTATAACATACCAACAACCTGTCTTAAAAACAGGGCAGTCAGTGGACTCATCGTGTCAAGAAATAAATATATCAGGTAAGCATAAAGTTTCTTTTCTTTCTAATGACACGATGAGTCCACGAATCATTTAATTACTGTTGGGAATCAATACCCAAGCTAGAGTACACATATAAGGGAGGGACAAGACAGGGAACCTAAACGGAAGGCACCACTGCTTGAAGAACCTTTTTCCCAAAAACGGACTCAGCCAAGGCAAAAGTGTCAAATTTGTAGAATTTAGAAAAAGTGTGAAAAGAGGACCAAGTTGCAGCCTTGCAAATCTTTTCCACAGAAGCTTCATTCTTGAATGCCCATGAGGAAGAAACAGCCCTCGTGGAATGAGCCATAACTCTCTCTGGAGGATGCTGTCCAGCAGTTTCATAAGCAAAACGTATGATACTCTTCAGCCAAAAAGAAAGAGAAGTAGCCGTAGATTTCTGTCCCTTACGTTTTCCCGAGAAAACCACAAACAAAGCAGAAGACTGACGAAAATCCTTAGTCGCCTGTAAGTAAAATTTTAGAGCACGTACCACGTCTAAATTGTGCAGAAGCCATTCCTTTTGAGAAGGATTAGGACACAATGAAGGAACAACAATCTCCTGATTAATGTTCCGGTCAGAAATTACTTTAGGGAGAAACCCTAACCTTGTACGAAAAACTACCTTATCCGAATGAAAAATAAGGTAAGGTGACTCGTACTGTAATGCCGAGAGCTCTGACACTACAAACAGATGAAATAGCAACAAGCAACAAGAAACTTTTCAAGATAACAACTTAATATCTAAGGAATGCATAGGCTCAAACAGAGCCCCTTGAAGAACCTTAAGAACTAAATTAAGACTCCAGGGAGGAGTAATTGGTTTGAACACAGGCCTGATCCTGACAAAACAACTGCATGTCTGGAATATCTGCCAGACGTTTATGTAACAAAATAGACAAGGCAGATATTTGACCCTTTAGGGAACTTGCCGATAATCCTTTCTCCAAACCTTCTTGGTGAAATGACAGAATTCTAGGAATCCTAACTCTATTCCAAGAGTAGCCCTTGGATTCACACCAATATAGATATTTACGCCATATCTTGTGGTAAATCTTTCTAGTCACAGGTTTACAAGCCTGAATCATGGTCTCTATGACCGAATCTGAAAATCCCTGTGTCACGAATATCTCAGGACTTAGCTGAGAAGGGGTTAATTCTGTTCAGTTTGTGAGCTAAAAAACAGTTATTTGTTTTTCAAGAAGAACTGGAGTCCTGGGTTTGTGTTTCTTTGAAGTGCCAGGAGCATCATAAATGCTTGGCAGTGTAAACAGGATAGAGTTTTATGGCTTAGACTGTCAGTATTATACATGATAGAAAACAGGGCCTCAGTCCCATATCCTAATGAAGTCAATAAAAGGACATTGGTCTAATGCCTATATGTGTTTAAAGACAGGGGGGTTTCTTAGCCCGCCCAGGAGGGTGTGGTCAGGTAACCTGATCTATGGAAAAAAGGTATAAGGGTCTTGTGTGTTAACACTGAAATTTGTCATTCTTACAAGGGGAGCTGCTCTACAGGGTAAGGACCATTGCTTTCATGCCTGCCCCTGGCACAGATCTTGGAACTAGAAAAGTATTCAATCTGTTTTTCTCCCTGTTTATTTTAACCTGTTTGCTAATGTGCAATTTTATTTGTAACAACTTTTTATTAATAATGCATTGTGCATAATATTTTTGGCATAATAAATAATTATTTTATTAAGTTTGACCTTTGTCTAATAATTAAACCACGTTACTGAAGAGACTGGAGTATTAGAACTGTATAATTTAGGTTATTTTCTGTTAAATTGTATTCTGCAAGTTAATGTGTAAATCTGGGGGGTTTTCTTAGGATTTTCCCTTTAATAAATTCTAAGTGGTGGCAGCTAGCTATAATTAGTTTAGTGTGGGTGGCATTAAAGGGGTGTTTTGGGGCATTTCTTTTATGTCTAGTACAGACTGGAGAGTGTTGTTAACCCTTGCACCCACTGAACCACAAGCTTGCCTGGTGTGGCTAGATTGTGATATATTAGTGACAGCAGAAGTGGCTGATAACCCTTTCTGTGCCAAATAAGTGACTGGCGCAGGGTTGGGTAACCTTGGTTCGTCACAAATTGGTGGGCAGAGGTATAGATCATTTTTTTAATTAGATTTAAGTGCTTGTGGATTTGCTAGTGTGAAAATCCCGGTACTAAAATAAATTGTTTCTTACAGTTGCCAAAGGCTAAAACTCAGTGCATTATATAGTCACACATTGCAAACAGTACCCTTCCATATTCTCTGTTTTTCTTTTCTATTTTATTTTCACCATGGAGTCATACGAGCAGCAAACTAAAGAGACACTGGCACTCTTATGCCAGGAGCGTGATATTCCAACACGTGGAAAGAACAAAGATGGACTAATACAAGCTCTTGTTGAATATGATGACAGCCAAATCACACCAGTTGAGGTCTCAGGAGAGATGTCTGCAGCTGGGGGTAGTGATTCATCAGGATCTGGGGATCCATTGGACTGTTATTTGCAAACTGTTCTGAAACATATGGGCTCAGTGGATGCAAGTTTGCGCATGGAGCCGATTGCAAAATTTTAGGAGAAACAGGCTGCTGCAGCTGAGAGACAGGCGGCTGTGGAAGCTGAGAGACAGGCTGCTGAACGACAGGCTGAGAGAGAGTATCAGCTACAGCTTCTACGGTTGGAGAGAGGGATGGTCTCACCTGTTAGTGAACCTAGAGACACACCTGCTCCCCGAGTGCGTGCAGAGAATTTTCCCTCTCTGGAGAAAGATGGAGATGTGGCTGTATTCCTGCGTAGCTTTGAGAAAGTTTGCAGACAGTTCCAGTTGCCAAAGGAGCAGTGGGCCAAGTACCTTACCCCTGGCCTGAAAGGTCCTGCACTTGAGGCTTTTGATGAACTACCCCCAGAGTTTGATCAAGACTGATTCCATTAAAGCTGTACTGCAGAGGAGGTATAATCTTACTCCTGAGGTGTACAGGAAGAAATTTCATTCTCTGCAGAAAGGTTCATCAGAGAGCTATACTGCAGCTGTTGGGAACTTGATGACAGCTTTTAAACAGTGGGTCAGAGGGCTAAAGGTTGCCACTATGGAGGAGCTGGAAGAGCTGATTGTGAAGGAGCAATTTTTGCAGATGTGCCCAGCAGAAGTTCAAGAATTGGTTTTGGATCGTAAACCCATAACAGCATTGGAAGCTGGCTAATTTTTACACAGCCAACAGGTCACCAGGGAATGGGAGAAAATCCTTTTCTAAGGAGGGATCCACCTGGAAAGGAGCTGCTGCACGACCCCCCTTCACAAAACCAGCTGTGCCTTTGTTTCATGTGTCTGTTCCCTCTGGGAAAGGAGGGGCGAGTGCTGCATCTGGGCAGGGGGATACCCGCAGATGTTTTGCTTGCAACAAAGTGGGCCACATCAGCTCCACTTGCCCAGAGAGGATTAACTTGGAGCAATCAGCTGGAGGGGGTAATCCCTCAGAAGTACCAGCATCTGTTTTGTTTGTTACCCGTCCAACCAGGAAAGCTACCATGAGAACTTGTAACGCTTCGGGACACGGGTGCAGAAGCGACTATCGTACGTCCAGAGCTAGTGAACTCTGAGGACATTATCCCTGGAAAGACTCTAGCAGTTAAAGGTATTGGGGGAATGAAACTTGCAGTGCCTATGGCATGTGTATATCTTGATTGGGGAGCGGGAGAGGTTTAAGAAATGTGGGGGTATCTGAAAATATTCCTAATGATGTTTTACTCGGTACTGATTTAGGTAGATTGTTATCTCTTTATGTACCTGACAATGCTACCTGTGACCTAGGTACATTAGACTGGAGAGAGTTGTTAACGCTTGCACCCACTGAACTGAATCACAAGCTTTCACTCCCCCGGGTGAATGGTCTGTCTGCTCAGGAAGTCTGCCTCCCAGTTGTCCACCCCTGGGATGTGGATCGCCGAGAGACAGCAATTGTGGGTCTCCGCCCACCAAATTATCTTGGCTACCTCTGTCATTGCTAAGGAACTCGGCGTTCTTCCCTGATGATTGATGTAGGCCACTGAAGTTATGCTGTCCGACTGGAACCTGATGAACCGGGCCGAGGCTAACTGGGGCCAAGCCAGAAGAGCATTGAAGATTGCTCTCAGCTCCAGAATGTTTATGGGCAGAACAGACTCTGACTGAGTCCAAGTTCCCTGAGCCTTTAGAGAGCCCCAGACTGCTCCCCATCCTAGAAGGCTGGCGTATGTTGTCACAATCACCCAGGAAGGTTTGCGAAAGCAGGTTCCCTGGGAGAGATGATCCTGAGACAACCACCAAAGATGAGAATCCCTTGTCTCCTGCTTCAGCTGTATTCGTGGAGACAAATCCACATAATCTCCGTTCCACTGACTGAGCATGTTTAACTGCAGAGGTCTGAGGTGGAAACGAGCGAACTGGATGATGTCCATTGCCGCCACCATCAGCCTAATTACCTCCATGCACTGGGCCACTGATGACCGAGGAGCAGACTGAAGCACTAGGCAAGAATCAAAAAAATTTGATTTCTTGAGTTTTGTCAGAAAAATCTTCATTGATAGGGAATCTATTATGGTTCCCAAGAAAGTAACCCTTGAACTAAGGAGCTCTTTTCCAAATTTACCTTCCATCCATGAGATCGCAGGAAAGATAACAACATTTCCGTGTGGGCCCTTGTTTGATGAAAGGATGGCGCCTGGACCATGATGTCATCCACATACGGCGCCACTGCAATGCCCCGTAATCGGAGCACCGCCAATAGGGATCCCAGAACCTTTGAGAAAATTCTGGGAGCTGTGGCAAGGCTGAAAGGAAGAGCCACAAATTAGAAATGTTTGTCTAGAAATGCAAACCTTAGAGACTTGTGAATGGGAACATGCAGGTAGACGTCCTTTAAATCCAAAAATTAGACAAAACTCTCCCCACTAAAAGGCTCTAGGCATTGGGGTAATCCTGATTTTCAAATTACTCAGTCTCTGCACAGATATACACATACACCGGGCAACAGAGAGGTATGAATAAAGTTTATCCAATGTAGTAGTGTAACAGGGGTAAATGCGGCATAAAACAGGCAAACCTCCATTTGAGGGTGCGTAATCTTACCATGATGTACTCCCAGGTCTTGCTCTGATTCCCTGACGACACCTCTGGTCCGGAGCCGCTCACCCTGTACACCGTCCGGAAAAAATCCACCACGAACCTCCGTTGATCCATAGAGCCTCACTTCCGGTATGTGTTCTTGCCGATGCAAGTGGCTGATAGGTCCTCCTCAAACAGCCAGCTGGCTCCACACGCTGTATGTACTCCAAAGTGCCTAGTCCCGATCCTGGTAAGTAATCGAATCCAAGACAAACAAGCGACCAGGCGAGACTCCAGGCACCAGATTTGTGAAAATATAATAGCTTTATTAGGAACGACTAAAAAAAACATAATTTATGTAAGAACTTACCTGATAAATTCATTTCTTTCATATTGGCAAGAGTCCATGAGCTAGTGACGTATGGGATATACATTCCTACCAGGAGGGGCAAAGTTTCCCAAACCTCAAAATGCCTATAAAATACGCCCCCCACCACACCCACAATTCAGTTTAACGAATAGCCAAGAAGTGGGGTGATAAGAAATGAGCGAAAGCATCAATGAGGAATTGGAAAAATTGTGCTTTATACAAAAAAATTATAACCACCACAAGAAAAGGGTGGGCCTCATGGACTCTTGCCAATATGAAAGAAATGAATTTATCAGGTAAGTTCTTACATAAATTATGTTTTCTTTCATGAAATTGGCAAGAGTCCATGAGCTAGTGACGTATGGGATAGCAAATACCCAAGATGTGGAACTTCCACGCAAGAGTCACTAGAGAGGGAGGGATAAAATAAAGACAGCCAATTCCGCTGAAAAATTAATCCACAACCCAAATCAAGTTTCAATCTTTATAATAAAAAAAAATTAAATTATAAGCAGAAGAATCAAACTGAAACAGCTGCCTGAAGTACAATTCTACCAAAAACTGTTTCTGAAGAAGAGAAAACATCAAAATGGTAGAATTTAGTAAAAATATGCAAAGAAGACCAAGTCGTTGCTTTGCAAATCGGATCAACAGAAGCTTCATTCTTAAATGCCCAGGAAGTAGAAACTGACCTAGTAGAATGAGTCGTAATCCTCTGAGGTGGGGATTAACCAGACTCCAAATAAGCATGATAAATCAAAAGCATTAACCAAGATGCTAAAGAAATGGCAGAAGCCTTCTGACCTTTCCTAAAACCAGAAAAGATAACAAATAGACTAGAAGTCTTTCTGAAAACTTAGTAGCTTCAACGTATTTCAAAACTCTTACCACATCCAAAGAATGTAAGGATCTTTCCAAAGAATTCTTAGGATTAGGACACAACGAAGGGACAATAATTCCTCTACTAATGTTGTTAGAATTCACAACTTTAGGTAAAAATTTAAATGAAGACAGCAAAACCACCTTATCCTGATGAAAAATCAGAAAAAGGAGACTCACAAGAAAGAGCAGATAATTCAAAAACTGTTCTAGCAGAAGAGATGGCCAAAAGGAACAATACTTTTCATGAAAGTAATTGAATGTCCAAAGAATGCATATGCTCAAACGGAGGAGCCTGTAAAGCCCTCAGAACCAAATTAAGACTCCAAGGAGGAGAAATTGGCTTAATGACAGGCTTGATACGAACCAAAGCCTGAACAAAACAATGAATATCAGAAAGATTAGCAAACTTTTCTGTGAAACAGAACAGAAAGAGCAGAGATTTATCCTTTCAAGGAACTTGTAGACAAAAAACCTTATCCAAACCATTCTGAAGAAACTATAAAATTCTAGGAATTCTAAAAGAATGCCAAGAGAATTTATGAGAAGAGCATCATGATATGTAAGTCTTCCAAACTCGATAATAAATCTCTCTAGACACAGATTTACGAGCCTGCAACATAGTATTAATCACTGAGTCAGAGAAACCTCTATGACTAAGTACTAAGCGTTAAATTTCCATACCATCAAATTTAATAATTTGAGTTCCTGACGGAAAAAACGAATGTTAAGATATAAGGTTTGGCCTTAATGGAAATGACCAAGATTGGCAACTGAACATCTGAACAAGAACCATATACCCAAACCTGTGCGGCAATGCTGGAGCCACCAGCAGCACAAAAGATTGCTCCCTGATGATTTTGAAAATCACTCTAAAAAGAAGAACCAGAGGTGAAAAAATATATTCAGGTTGATAACTCCAAGGAAGTGTCATGCATACACTGCTTCCGCCTGAGGATCCCCGGACCTGAATAGGCACCTGGGAAGTTCCTTGTTTAGATGAGATGCCATCAGATCTATTACTGGAAGCCCTCACATCTGAACAATTTGAAAAAAACACATCTGGGTAAAGAGACCATTTTCCCGGATGTAAAGCTTGATTGACAGAGATAATCCGCTTCCCAATTGTCTATACCTGGGAAATGGACCGCAGAAATTAGACAGGAGCTGGATTTAGCCCAAGCAAGTATCCGAGATACTTCTTTCACAGCCTAACGACTAAGAGTCCCACCCTGATAATTGACATACGCCACAGTTGTGACATTGTCTGTCTGAAAAACAATAAACGTCTCTCTTCAACAAGAAGAAGAAACTGAAGAACTCTGAGAAATGCACAGAGTTCCAAAATATTGAATGGTAATCTCGACCACCTCCATGGGAGGCAAAGTTTGTAAAACTGAATTGTGGGTGTGGTGGGGGGCGTATTTATAGACATTTTGAGGTTCGGGAAACTTTGCCCCTCCTGGTAGGAATGTATATCCCATATGTCACTAGCTCATGGACTCTTGCCAATTACATGAAAGAAATAAACATAGCGAAGCCTGACAGCTCCAAGACAAAGCGTCTTACGCGTTTCGGCTACAGATGAGCCTTACTCATAGACATATTCATGACCCGGAACCACCGGCTTAAATAGCCAGTGTCCAGGGTCATGAATTAACTCAAGCTGTCAGTAATTAGTATAAAGACATTATTATTACAGAATATGTACATATTAGAAAGTGGACAGAGAGAGGATGGGGAGAGAGATACCATAATATAAAAATCGGAAATTGATAACATGAAAAAAGTATTGACATTCAAATACTGCTAAACAGGAAACCTGATTACAATAAAAATATTTTGGCATACAAAAGCTGCTGTGCGAATAATCCGACTATAGAAAAAATAAATCTTAAGACACGCTGCATCATACAAAAAAAGTCCCTGCATTATAAGACCTTAACTAGTGAATTGCATACGTAACATAAACGGCTGTTCAAACAATAATATTGGAGAGTACTCTTACAACTTGGATGAATGTTGACAGTTACTTGAATTAATTCTCCTGTGGTTATAGTTCATACTAATGAATACTCGAATTGTATTAATAACTTAATTGTTGCTCCTATCATATCCACTAAGTAAATTCACTCATATAAAGAGATGAATACTTACTATTATAATCAAAGTTGTAGAGAAAGAAAATAGATATAAGTATATCATGAAACTTAACACTTTATATTTAGTACTTTCCAAATTTATTAGAACTCACCCATAGGTATGTGGGTATGCTTGTTTGTCTTAACGTCAAAAAGTGACACGTAACCTAGCATGTCCTGTATGTATTGATTATATTAGTTTGGCATCACTCACGAGTAAATGTGGATATACTCATTTTTCACGCTTCCAAAAGTTAATTATATCCCCATCTATGTTAAAACAATTCGGCCTTCTGGTCTTCAAATGGAAAATCCAGAAAGCCTCTTGGTAAAAAAGTTTACTAGTGGTGTCCCCCCCTCTTTCTGGGGTTTTGATCTGTTCTATGATCTGCCACTTAAACCCATTCACATCTTTCCCATGGATATTGATGAAGTGTCTGGCTAGATCTGACACCTCTGCACCATTATCAATATTGTTTAGGTGCTCCCTTATGCGCACTTCTCTAGTGGAACACCCTACATATTGTTTGTTACAGAGGGTACAGTCCACCAAATAAATCACGTTTGAAGTGTGACAGTTTGTGCAGCTTGCTAGGTTATACACTCTTTGTGTTACCTTAGATTGGAAATGTTTGGTAACCCTCGAACAGCCACAAGCAATACATTTGGAAAAATGGCACTTATAGTGTCATTTTACACTTAGCCAACTACTAGTGTTGACTACTGGTTTCCGAAGCATGCTAGGTGACAGCATGTTGGCTAGTGTACAGCCCCTTCTTGCTGCAAAGTTGCAGCCTTTGCTGACATATTCCTTGAGGCTGTCCTCTGCTGTCAAGATAGGTAGATGCTTGGAGATAATATCACAAATTTGTTTGTATTGAGAACTGTATGAAGTGACAAAAAGTGGTTTGGACTTGTCAAAGGTATTTGTGCACTGTTTGTTTGTATTTTGAGTGAGCATAGTGTGTCTGTCCATCCTTGTTACCTCTAAAAGGGCCCTATTGATGGTTTTCCGAGTAACCTCTCTCAGCCAATTGTGATTTTAAAACCTCACTCTCCTTGAAAAAATCTACCTCACTTGTACAATTGCGTTTTATGCGCATAAATTGTCCCTTCGGCACTCCAAAGCCTGTGTGCTTGGGATGGTTACTGCGTGCATGTAGCAAAGCATTGGACATTATTGGTTTCCTATAGAGACTAGTAGTAACCTGGCCTAGCTCTACATCACCTCTAAGCATGAGGTCCAAATAGGGAACCTGTTCAATCATGTTGGTAAGTGAACTGTAGGTTCAAATCGTTCTGATTGATATATTGGATAAAATCTCTCATTTGTTGCCCTGTACCTGTCCAAACGATCAAAAGGTCGTCTATGTACCTTTTATATATTTTAATATATTTCCTATAGGGGTTATTCTCTGCATAGACGTGGGACTGCTCCCACCAAGCCATAAAAATATTGGCTTATTATGGGGCAAACTTTGCCCCCATGGCGGTCCCACATCTCTGCAGAAAAAACTCACCCTCAAATTTGAAATAGTTGTGGCTCAGGAGAAAATCCAATACCCTCAAGATGTATGCTATTAACAGGGTATCATAGTTACTTTGATTGTTCAGAAAAAAATTCTACTGCCTGTAGGCCATCTTGATGAGGTATGGCAGAGTAAAAACCCACCACATCTATGGTGAACCATGAACAGTTCTTATCCCACTCTACTTTAGTAAGATAATTCAAAAGGTGCTTTGTGTCCTTTAAGTAGGACGGGATCTGAAGGACAAGGGGCTGGAGGAGGGACTCGACCCAGCTGGATAGTCGCTCAAAAAGGGAACCAATGCCCGAGACTATCGGTCTTCCCCTCACCGCCTCCAAAGACTTGTGTACTTTGGGTAGGTGATGGAAGACCGATGTCACTGGTCGAGATACCTACAAGTACTCTGCTGTGTCTGTGTCAAGAGTAACCTCCTCCAGTCCATTGTCCAATAGATCCCAAAGCTGTTCTTTAACCCTTTGGCTGCTAAGCCATTTCCCATCTGGGTGCTAATATTTTATTTTATTTATTTTATGTTTTAATTTTTTGAAAACATTATTTTTTTACACTGTTGGAAAGGTTAAGTGATTACCTTTCCAACAATGGGTCTTGGGGGTCTCTAGCTGCTTAGATGACTGAGATACAGGCTTCTAAGCAGCATGCCCCCTCCTCCTATACTTAACATTAAGTATAAATAAAGTTGCGCAGTGATGTCATCACGTAATTGCGAGTGATGTCATCGTGCATCACGTGAAGCCCCGGCAATGCCTGTCACTCTACAGGCACGATCAACGGGGTAGGAGCCCCCAGATCTCCCTCAAGGTGCGAGAGTGCTCATGACGGCTTTGAGCCGTCATTAGCTCCAGAGGGAGAAACTCTGACGGCTCAGAGCCGTCATTAGCACTCAAAGGGTTAAAAGATTCTGTGGGGTCCCTACTGAGTTTTTGATAAACGTATTCATCATACAATTGTCTATGCGCCTCTAGTATGTAATCAGTTCTGTTCATAATGACTACACTTCCACCCTTGTCTGAGTCCTTTATTACTATATCATTTCTAGTTCTCAAATTAGTCAGGGCTTCTTGCTGTGGGATGGTAAGATTTAAATCCACTGTTGTCATAAATTGACCCTCTTGGACCAAAGGAAGAATGGAATGAATAGTTGCCATCTTGAAGGACGGTACTCTAAGAAATTTGTTTAGACTCTTGAGATCTAAGATTGGTCTGAAGGTTCCTTCCTTTTTTGGAACCACAAACAGATTGGAATAAAACCCCAAGAACTATTACTCCCAGGTCTGAGAGGTCCCGTACACAGTGTAAGAACGCCTCTCTTTTTGTCTGGTCTACAGATAATCTTGAAAGCAGAAACCTGCCTCTGGGAGGAAAATTCTTGAACTCTAGTTTGTATCGCTGGGACACTATGTCCACAAGTCAGCACTTACCTCGCAAATCTGCGAGGTAAGTTTGAGAGGTCCTCTCCCTCACATAGCCCTGTGGAAAGAAAAAAAGACTGAGTAATTTTACTCAGGCTTTCAGAGTTAGGGCAGCATAAATTACATGGGAGGCGCAGTGAGAATTATGTCCCAAAAGTTCCCAGTGCTCTAAAGCCACCACTGCCCTACTGAAGAGACTGATGTGGACTATGGCTACACCCTAGAACAAAGCAGCACAATCTTGCACCACTTAAAAATAATAATAAATAATAAAATCTTGCTTGAAGAATCTTTTTCTAACACATAACTTTACCACTTCCTTGCTCTAACATAGGCAAAGAGAATGACTGGGGTGGTCTCAGACACATCAACCTCAAGAACAAAAGGCAGGACAGGGTTAGGATGAGCCAGAACTGGAGCGGCAGCAAAGGCAGTCTTAAGACTATCAAAGGCCTTAATGGCAGTAGGTGACCAATGGAGTAGATCATTCTCTTTATGGGTCATGTCTGTGATAGGTTTGACCAAGGAAGAAAGTTTTTAATAAACTTTCTATAGTAATTGGCGAACCCCAAAAAACGTTGAATAGACCGAAGACCAACTGGACAAGGCCACTGCAGAACTGCAGATAACTTGTCAGGATCCATGGAGAAACCTGCAACGAAGATAACATAACCTAGGAAGGTTAATTGAGTCTGATGGAACTCACATTTCTCGAGTTTACAAAACAGGCCATTCTCACATAGTCTCTGAAGAACCTGTGTAACATCAGAACGATGAGCCTCAAGTGTGGGTGAGTGTATGAGGATGTCGTCTAAGTACACCGCAACATATCTCGTAGGACATCATTAATAAATTCCTGGAAAACAGCAGGAGCATTACATAGGCCAAAGGACATTACAAGATACTCCTAACGCCCGCTCCTGGTGTTAAATGCTGTTTTCCATTCGTGGCCCTCCTTGATTCTAACGAGATTGTACGCACCTCTCAAATCAAGTTTAGAAGATATAGTGTAGAGGCGCTTACAGCTGTGGGTAATTAATCCTAAAAACTAGATCTATTTTCCATATATATCTCTATAAAACTTCTGGTGTGATCGCAGACTTTATAGCAATAATTGTGTGCTCAAACTTTTAAATAATAATCTCTATACCGACAGGGACAAATATTGCATGAAAAATATTTATTACAACTTTATAATACACATACCTAGTAATACTTCTCACATCACATGCATAAAATCCTTGTAAAAAACTTTAATAAAAATAGCTATACATAAATGTCCTAACTAGTATTCCAAATTTTGATATTATCAGAAATGTTGCTATATATGCAAAACAATTGAGTAAATTTGAAGAAAGTCTCAGTATTTACTCCAAATCTCGCGGAGTACGTTTGGCAACGGCTAATGATTAACTTTTCTGACCATGGTTTTAAATTTGTATTTCCTTTAAGTCTTTTGCGTTCAGAATGACTCTTTTAAATATTCAGGTACAGTCCTTTATCGGATCCCTAAGCCTTAGGGCACACGGAGTAATGTTCCGTAATTTTGTGATAAATTGTGAATGTTACCTTAAAATTTGAATTTTGTCAGTCCACGAAAGCACTCTTACCACCTTGGTTCAAAATCTGCTCGCTGCTCTCACTCGCAGGTCTCGGCAGATACAGCTTCACACTCACCGGGATTCTTCACGCTGCTAGCTTAGCGCCTGACGTCACCGGTTACCCTCAGCTGTGGAATGTATTGGATTCCGATGTACTTGCGCAAGTAAACTTTATCTTTTTTCTGGCGGTCCTCCGACTTTACACTCTGCTCTTAGTACTCTGTACGCAGAGGTTCCTCGGGCTCAAAACCTTTTTCTCCTTCCAATGTGCAAATATCAATTTCTGCAGATTATACCAAGTGTTCAGTATTTCTACGCGTTTCACCCACTTAAGTCTGGGCTTTCTCAAGATACTGTTTACACTCACACCTGTTTCTTAAATACCTGTTCTTAGATCCGGTACAGATTGGAGCAGATTCACTTCCTCTCCCAAGGCTTCATTTTGTGTGAACCTTATGTATTTTTATCGCCAATGAATGCCAAACTTTTTCTTCAATATTTGGAATTTTTAATGTTTGGAATTTTGGAATTTTTAATTACATCAAAAACATAATTTATGTAAGAACTTACCTGATAAATTCATTTCTTTCATATTAGCAAGAGTCCATGAGCTAGTGACGTATGGGATATACATTCCTACTAGGAGGGGCAAAGTTTCCCAAACCTCAAAATGCCTATAAATACACCCTTCACCACACCCACAAATCAGTTTAACGAATAGCCAAGAAGTGGGGTGATAAGAAAAAAAGTGCAAAAGCATAAAAAATAAGGAATTGGAATAATTGTGCTTTATACAAAAAAATCATAACCACCTCAAAAAAGGGTGGGCCTCATGAAAGATATGAATTTATCAGGTAAGTTCTTACATAAATTATGTTTTCTTTCATGTAATTAGCAAGAGTCCATGAGCTAGTGACGTATGGGATAATGAATACCCAAGATGTGGATCTTCCACGCAAGAGTCACTAGA